>NC_142826.1:4790751-4943001 GCF_057945365.1 Rhopilema esculentum | reverse complement strand
AACGTTTACATTTTTTTACTTTTTTTGCATACCCGGGGTCATGGATTTTTTAGAAAAATGGCTCAGTCCTTTTTCGACAAATATGGTCGTGATATCTTCACGAAACTTTTCAAATAGTATTGCGGACATAATTTAAGTAATTTCAAGTTGTTTCCAGCAATAAAAAATTCTTTTGAAAGTTTTCATTTTTTGACTTTCTTTGCATACCCGGGGTCATGGATTTTTTAGAAAAATGGCTTAGTCCTTTTTCGACAAATACAGTCGTTATATCTTCACAAAACTTATCGAATAGTATTGCGGACATATATTAAGTTGTTTCAAGTTTTTTCGAGGAAAAAAAAATTTTTTTTGAACATTTTCATTTTTGATTTTTTTGCATACCCGGGGTCA
Source organism: Rhopilema esculentum (assembly GCF_057945365.1). Lineage (NCBI taxonomy): Eukaryota > Metazoa > Cnidaria > Scyphozoa > Rhizostomeae > Rhizostomatidae > Rhopilema > Rhopilema esculentum. The sequence continues at coordinate 4,942,611 of NC_142826.1, read as the reverse complement.
TGGATTTTTTAGAAAAATGGCTCAGTCCTTTTTCGACAAATATGGTCGTGATATCTTCACGAAACTTTTCAAATAGTATTGCGGACATAATTTAAGTAATTTCAAGTTGTTTCGAGCAAAAAAAAATTTTTTTTGAACGTTTTCATTTTTTGACTTTTTTTGCATACCCGGGGTCATGGATTTTTTAGAAAAATGGCTTGGTCCTTTTTCGACAAATACGGTCGTTATATTTTCACGAAACTTTTCAAATAATATTGCGGACATAATTCAAGTTGTTTTAAGTTGTTTCGAGGAAAAAAAATTTTGTTTTGAACATTTACATTTTTTGACTTTGTTTGCATACCCGGGGTCATGGATTTTTTAGAAAAATGGCTTAGTCCTTTTTCCACAAATACGGTCGTGATATCTTCACGAAACTTTTCAAATAGTATTGCAGATATAATTTAAGTAATTTCAAGTTGTTTCGAGCAAAAAAAAAATTTTTTGAACGTTTACATTTTTTTACTTTTTCTGATTATGTAAAGTGATTGAATTTTAAATGTTTACCTGGCCTCTTTCTTTCAGACATCACTTGAAAGTTCACTGAAAAATCTTGCAATGTTTAAAAAAGGTATCTTATAGCTTTTAACTTACTTAATGCTGAAATTTTTTTTGGGGAATACTGACGATTTTTTTTACTTTTTTTGCATACCCGGGGTCATGGATTTTTTAGAAAAATGGCTTGGTCCTTTTTCGACAAATACGGTCGTGATATCTTCACAAAACTCATCGAATAGTATTGCGGACATAATTTAAGTTGTTTCAAGTTGTTTCGAGGAAAAAAAAATTTTTTTTGAACATTTTAATTTTTGACTTTTTTTGCATACCCGGGGTCATGGATTTTTTAGAAAAATGGCTTGGTCCTTTTTCGACAAATACGGTCGTGATATCTTCACAAAACTTATCGAATAGTATTGCGGAGATAATTTAAGTTGTTTCAAGTTGTTTCGAGGAAAAAAAAATTTTTTTTGAACATTTCCATTTTCGATTTTTTTTGTATACCCGGGGTCGTGGATTTTTTAGAAAAATGGCTCAGTCCTTTTTCGACAAATATGGTCGTGATATCTTCACGAAACTTTTCAAATAGTATTGCGGACATAATTTAAGTCATTTCAAGTTGTTTCGAGCAAAAAAATTTATTTTTGAACATTTACATTATTTGACTTTTTCTGATTATGTAAAGTGATTGAATTTTAAATGTTTACCTGGCCTCTTTCTTTCAGACATCACTTGGAAGTTCACGGAAAAATTTTGCAATGTTTAAAAAAGGTATCTTATAGCTTTTAACTTACTTAATGCTGAAATTTTTTTTGGGGAATACTGACGATTTTTTTTACATTTTTTGCATACCCGGGGTCATGGATTTTTTGGAAAAATGTCTTAGTATTTTTTCCACAAATACGGTCGTGATATTTTCACGAAACTTTTCAAATAGTATTGCAGACATAATTTAAGTTGTTTCAAGTTGTTTCGAGCAAAAAAAAATTTTTTTTGAACCTTTTCATTTTTGACTTTTTTGCATACCCTGGGTCATGGATTTTTTAGAAAAATGGCTTGGTCCTTTTTCGACAAATACGGTCGTGATATCTTCACAAAACTCATCGAATAGTATTGCGGACATAATTTAAGTTGTTTCAAGTTGTTTCGAGGAAAAAAAAATTTTTTTTGAACATTTTAATTTTTGACTTTTTTTGCATACCCGGGGTCATGGATTTTTTAGAAAAATGGCTTGGTCCTTTTTCGACAAATACGGTCGTGATATCTTCACAAAACTTATCGAATAGTATTGCGGAGATAATTTAAGTTGTTTCAAGTTGTTTCGAGGAAAAAAAAATTTTTTTTGAACATTTCCATTTTCGATTTTTTTTGTATACCCGGGGTCGTGGATTTTTTAGAAAAATGGCTCAGTCCTTTTTCGACAAATATGGTCGTGATATCTTCACGAAACTTTTCAAATAGTATTGCGGACATAATTTAAGTCATTTCAAGTTGTTTCGAGCAAAAAAATTTATTTTTGAACATTTACATTATTTGACTTTTTCTGATTATGTAAAGTGATTGAATTTTAAATGTTTACCTGGCCTCTTTCTTTCAGACATCACTTGGAAGTTCACGGAAAAATTTTGCAATGTTTAAAAAAGGTATCTTATAGCTTTTAACTTACTTAATGCTGAAATTTTTTTTGGGGAATACTGACGATTTTTTTTACATTTTTTGCATACCCGGGGTCATGGATTTTTTGGAAAAATGTCTTAGTATTTTTTCCACAAATACGGTCGTGATATTTTCACGAAACTTTTCAAATAGTATTGCAGACATAATTTAAGTTGTTTCAAGTTGTTTCGAGCAAAAAAAAATTTTTTTTGAACCTTTTCATTTTTGACTTTTTTGCATACCCTGGGTCATGGATTTTTTAGAAAAATGGCTTGGTCCTTTTTCGACAAATATGGTCGTGATATTTTCACAAAACTTATCGAATAGTATTGCCGACATAATTCAAGTTGTTTTAAGTTGTTTCGAGGAAAAAAAATTTTGTTTTGAACATTTACATTTTTTGACTTTTTTGCATACCCGGGGTCATGGATTTTTTAGAAAAATGGCTTAGTCCTTTTTCCACAAATACGGTCGTGATATCTTCACGAAACTTTTCAAATAGTATTGCAGATATAATTTAAGTAATTTCAAGTTGTTTCGAGCAAAAAAAAATTTTTTTTGAACATTTTCATTTTTGACTTTTTTTGCATACCCGGGGTCATGGATTTTTTAGAAAAATGGCCTAGTCCTTTTTCGACAAATATAGTCGTGATATCTACACAAAACTTATCGAATAGTATTGCCGAAATAATTTAAGTTGTTTCAAGTTGTTTCGAGCAAAAAAAAATTTTTTTTGAACATTTTAATTTTTGACTTTTTTTGCATACCCGGGGTCATGGATTTTTTAGAAAAATGGCTTGGTCCTTTTTCGACAAATACGGTCGTGATATCTTCACAAAACTTATCGAATAGTATTGCGGACATAATTTAAGTTGTTTCAAGTTGTTTCGAGGAAAAAAAAATTTTTTTTGAACATTTCCATTTTCGATTTTTTTTGCATACCCGGGGTCATGGATTTTTTAGAAAAATGGCTCAGTCCTTTTTCGACAAATATGGTCGTGATATCTTCACGAAACTTTTCAAATAGTATTGCGGACATAATTTAAGTAATTTCAAGTTGTTTCGAGCAAAAAAAAATTTTTTTTGAACGTTTTCATTTTTTGACTTTTTTTGCATACCCGGGGTCATGGATTTTTTAGAAAAATGGCTTGGTCCTTTTTCGACAAATACGGTCGTTATATTTTCACGAAACTTTTCAAATAATATTGCGGACATAATTCAAGTTGTTTTAAGTTGTTTCGAGGAAAAAAAATTTTGTTTTGAACATTTACATTTTTTGACTTTTTTGCATACCCGGGGTCATGGATTTTTTAGAAAAAAGGCTTAGTCCTTTTTCCACAAATACGGTCGTGATATCTACACAAAACTTATCGAATAGTATTGCCGACATAATTTAAGTTGTTTCAAGTTGTTTCGAGCAAAAAAAATTTTTTTTGAACATTTTAATTTTTGACTTTTTTTGCATACCCGGGGTCATGGATTTTTTAGAAAAATGGCTTGGTCCTTTTTCGACAAATACGGTCGTGATATCTTCACAAAACTTATCGAATAGTATTGCGGAGATAATTTAAGTTGTTTCAAGTTGTTTCGAGGAAAAAAAAATTTTTTTTGAACATTTCCATTTTCGATTTTTTTTGTATACCCGGGGTCGTGGATTTTTTAGAAAAATGGCTCAGTCCTTTTTCGACAAATATGGTCGTGATATCTTCACGAAACTTTTCAAATAGTATTGCGGACATAATTTAAGTCATTTCAAGTTGTTTCGAGCAAAAAAATTTATTTTTGAACATTTACATTATTTGACTTTTTCTGATTATGTAAAGTGATTGAATTTTAAATGTTTACCTGGCCTCTTTCTTTCAGACATCACTTGGAAGTTCACGGAAAAATTTTGCAATGTTTAAAAAAGGTATCTTATAGCTTTTAACTTACTTAATGCTGAAATTTTTTTTGGGGAATACTGACGATTTTTTTTACATTTTTTGCATACCCGGGGTCATGGATTTTTTGGAAAAATGTCTTAGTATTTTTTCCACAAATACGGTCGTGATATTTTCACGAAACTTTTCAAATAGTATTGCAGACATAATTTAAGTTGTTTCAAGTTGTTTCGAGCAAAAAAAAATTTTTTTTGAACCTTTTCATTTTTGACTTTTTTGCATACCCTGGGTCATGGATTTTTTAGAAAAATGGCTTGGTCCTTTTTCGACAAATATGGTCGTGATATTTTCACAAAACTTATCGAATAGTATTGCCGACATAATTTAAGCCATTTCAAGTTGTTTCGAGCAAAAAAAATTTTTTTTTGAACATTTACATTTTTTGACTTTTTTTGCATACCCGGGGTCATGGAATTTTTAGAAAAATGGCTTGGTCCTTTTTGACAAATACGGTCGTGATATCTTCACGAAACTTTTCAAATAGTATTGTGGACATATTTTAAGTAATTTCAAGTTGTTTCGAGGAAAAAAAATTTTGTTTTGAACATTTACATTTTTTGACTTTTTTTGCATACCCGGGGTCATGGATTTTCTAGAAAAATGGCTTAGTCCTTTTTCCACAAATACGGTCGTGATATCTTCACGAAACTTTTCAAATAGTATTGCAGATATAATTTAAGTAATTTCAAGTTGTTTCGAGCAAAAAAAAATTTTTTGGAACGTTTTCATTTTTTGACTTTTTTTGCATACCCGGGGTCATGGATTTTTTAGAAAAATGGCTTGGTCCTTTTTCGACAAATACGGTCGTTATATTTTCACGAAACTTTTCAAATAATATTGCGGATATAATTCAAGTTGTTTTAAGTTGTTTCGAGGAAAAAAAATTTTGTTTTGAACATTTACATTTTTTGACTTTTTTTGCATACCCGGGGTCGTGGATTTTTTAGAAAAATGGCTCAGTCCTTTTTCGACAAATATGGTCGTGATATCTTCACGAAACTTTTCAAATAGTATTGCGGACATAATTTAAGTCATTTCAAGTTGTTTCGAGCAAAAAAAATTATTTTTGAACATTTACATTATTTGACTTTTTCTGATTATGTAAAGTGATTGAATTTTAAATGTTTACCTGGCCTCTTTCTTTCAGACATCACTTGGAAGTTCACGGAAAAATTTTGCAATGTTTAAAAAAGGTATCTTATAGCTTTTAACTTACTTAATGCTGAAATTTTTTTTGGGGAATACTGACGATTTTTTTTACATTTTTTGCATACCCGGGGTCATGGATTTTTTGGAAAAATGTCTTAGTATTTTTTCCACAAATACGGTCGTGATATTTTCACGAAACTTTTCAAATAGTATTGCAGACATAATTTAAGTTGTTTCAAGTTGTTTCGAGCAAAAAAAAATTTTTTTTGAACCTTTTCATTTTTGACTTTTTTGCATACCCTGGGTCATGGATTTTTTAGAAAAATGGCTTGGTCCTTTTTCGACAAATATGGTCGTGATATTTTCACAAAACTTATCGAATAGTATTGCCGACATAATTTAAGCCATTTCAAGTTGTTTCGAGCAAAAAAAATTTTTTTTTGAACATTTACATTTTTTGACTTTTTTTGCATACCCGGGGTCATGGATTTTTTAGAAAAATGGCTTGGTCCTTTTTGACAAATACGGTCGTGATATCTTCACGAAACTTTTCAAATAGTATTGTGGACATATTTTAAGTAATTTCAAGTTGTTTCGAGGAAAAAAAATTTTGTTTTGAACATTTACATTTTTTGAGTTTTTTTGCATACCCGGGGTCATGGATTTTTTAGAAAAATGGCTTAGTCCTTTTTCCACAAATACGGTCGTGATATCTTCACGAAACTTTTCAAATAGTATTGCAGATATAATTTAAGTAATTTCAAGTTGTTTCGAGCAAAAAAAAATTTTTTTTGAACGTTTTCATTTTTGACTTTTTTTGCATACCCGGGGTCATGGATTTTTTAGAAAAATGGCCTAGTCCTTTTTCGACAAATATAGTCGTGATATCTACACGAAACTTATCGAATAGTATTGCCGAAATAATTTAAGTTGTTTCAAGTTGTTTCGAGCAAAAAAAAATTTTTTTTGAACATTTTAATTTTTGACTTTTTTTGCATACCCGGGGTCATGGATTTTTTAGAAAAATGGCTTGGTCCTTTTTCGACAAATACGGTCGTGATATCTTCACAAAACTTATCGAATAGTATTGCGGACATAATTTAAGTTGTTTCAAGTTGTTTCGAGGAAAAAAAAATTTTTTTTGAACATTTCCATTTTCGATTTTTTTTGCATACCCGGGGTCATCGATTTTTTAGAAAAATGGCTCAGTCCTTTTTCGACAAATATGGTCGTGATATCTTCACGAAACTTTTCAAATAGTATTGCGGACATAATTTAAGTAATTTCAAGTTGTTTCGAGCAAAAAAAAATTTTTTTTGAACGTTTTCATTTTTTGACTTTTTTTGCATACCCGGGGTCATGGATTTTTTAGAAAAATGGCTTGGTCCTTTTTCGACAAATACGGTCGTTATATTTTCACGAAACTTTTCAAATAATATTGCGGACATAATTCAAGTTGTTTTAAGTTGTTTCGAGGAAAAAAAATTTTGTTTTGAACATTTACATTTTTTGACTTTTTTGCATACCCGGGGTCATGGATTTTTTAGAAAAAAGGCTTAGTCCTTTTTCCACAAATACGGTCGTGATATCTACACAAAACTTATCGAATAGTATTGCCGACATAATTTAAGTTGTTTCAAGTTGTTTCGAGCAAAAAAAAATTTTTTTTGAACATTTTAATTTTTGACTTTTTTTGCATACCCGGGGTCATGGATTTTTTAGAAAAATGGCTTGGTCCTTTTTCGACAAATACGGTCGTGATATCTTCACAAAACTTATCGAATAGTATTGCGGACATAATTTAAGTTGTTTCAAGTTGTTTCGAGGAAAAAAAAATTTTTTTTGAACATTTCCATTTTCGATTTTTTTTGCATACCCCGGGTCGTGGATTTTTTAGAAAAATGGCTCAGTCCTTTTTCGACAAATATGGTCGTGATATCTTCACGAAACTTTTCAAATAGTATTGCGGACATAATTTAAGTCATTTCAAGTTGTTTCGAGCAAAAAAAATTATTTTTGAACATTTACATTATTTGACTTTTTCTGATTATGTAAAGTGATTGAATTTTAAATGTTTACCTGGCCTCTTTCTTTCAGACATCACTTGGAAGTTCACGGAAAAATTTTGCAATGTTTAAAAAAGGTATCTTATAGCTTTTAACTTACTTAATGCTGAAATTTTTTTTGGGGAATACTGACGATTTTTTTTACATTTTTTGCATACCCGGGGTCATGGATTTTTTGGAAAAATGTCTTAGTATTTTTTCCACAAATACGGTCGTGATATTTTCACGAAACTTTTCAAATAGTATTGCAGACATAATTTAAGTTGTTTCAAGTTGTTTCGAGCAAAAAAAAATTTTTTTTGAACCTTTTCATTTTTGACTTTTTTGCATACCCTGGGTCATGGATTTTTTAGAAAAATGGCTTGGTCCTTTTTCGACAAATATGGTCGTGATATTTTCACAAAACTTATCGAATAGTATTGCCGACATAATTTAAGCCATTTCAAGTTGTTTCGAGCAAAAAAAATTTTTTTTTGAACATTTACATTTTTTGACTTTTTTTGCATACCCGGGGTCATGGATTTTTTAGAAAAATGGCTTGGTCCTTTTTGACAAATACGGTCGTGATATCTTCACGAAACTTTTCAAATAGTATTGTGGACATATTTTAAGTAATTTCAAGTTGTTTCGAGGAAAAAAAATTTTGTTTTGAACATTTACATTTTTTGAGTTTTTTTGCATACCCGGGGTCATGGATTTTTTAGAAAAATGGCTTAGTCCTTTTTCCACAAATACGGTCGTGATATCTTCACGAAACTTTTCAAATAGTATTGCAGATATAATTTAAGTAATTTCAAGTTGTTTCGAGCAAAAAAAAATTTTTTTTGAACGTTTTCATTTTTGACTTTTTTTGCATACCCGGGGTCATGGATTTTTTAGAAAAATGGCCTAGTCCTTTTTCGACAAATATAGTCGTGATATCTACACGAAACTTATCGAATAGTATTGCCGAAATAATTTAAGTTGTTTCAAGTTGTTTCGAGCAAAAAAAAATTTTTTTTGAACATTTTAATTTTTGACTTTTTTTGCATACCCGGGGTCATGGATTTTTTAGAAAAATGGCTTGGTCCTTTTTCGACAAATACGGTCGTGATATCTTCACAAAACTTATCGAATAGTATTGCGGACATAATTTAAGTTGTTTCAAGTTGTTTCGAGGAAAAAAAAATTTTTTTTGAACATTTCCATTTTCGATTTTTTTTGCATACCCGGGGTCATCGATTTTTTAGAAAAATGGCTCAGTCCTTTTTCGACAAATATGGTCGTGATATCTTCACGAAACTTTTCAAATAGTATTGCGGACATAATTTAAGTAATTTCAAGTTGTTTCGAGCAAAAAAAAATTTTTTTTGAACGTTTTCATTTTTTGACTTTTTTTGCATACCCGGGGTCATGGATTTTTTAGAAAAATGGCTTGGTCCTTTTTCGACAAATACGGTCGTTATATTTTCACGAAACTTTTCAAATAATATTGCGGACATAATTCAAGTTGTTTTAAGTTGTTTCGAGGAAAAAAAATTTTGTTTTGAACATTTACATTTTTTGACTTTTTTGCATACCCGGGGTCATGGATTTTTTAGAAAAAAGGCTTAGTCCTTTTTCCACAAATACGGTCGTGATATCTACACAAAACTTATCGAATAGTATTGCCGACATAATTTAAGTTGTTTCAAGTTGTTTCGAGCAAAAAAAAATTTTTTTTGAACATTTTAATTTTTGACTTTTTTTGCATACCCGGGGTCATGGATTTTTTAGAAAAATGGCTTGGTCCTTTTTCGACAAATACGGTCGTGATATCTTCACAAAACTTATCGAATAGTATTGCGGACATAATTTAAGTTGTTTCAAGTTGTTTCGAGGAAAAAAAAATTTTTTTTGAACATTTCCATTTTCGATTTTTTTTGCATACCCCGGGTCGTGGATTTTTTAGAAAAATGGCTCAGTCCTTTTTCGACAAATATGGTCGTGATATCTTCACGAAACTTTTCAAATAGTATTGCGGACATAATTTAAGTCATTTCAAGTTGTTTCGAGCAAAAAAAATTATTTTTGAACATTTACATTATTTGACTTTTTCTGATTATGTAAAGTGATTGAATTTTAAATGTTTACCTGGCCTCTTTCTTTCAGACATCACTTGGAAGTTCACGGAAAAATTTTGCAATGTTTAAAAAAGGTATCTTATAGCTTTTAACTTACTTAATGCTGAAATTTTTTTTGGGGAATACTGACGATTTTTTTTACTTTTTTTGCATACCCGGGGTCATGGATTTTTTGGAAAAATGTCTTAGTCCTTTTTCCACAAATACGGTCGTGATATTTTCACGAAACTTTTCAAATAGTATTGCAGACATAATTTAAGTTGTTTCAAGTTGTTTCGAGCAAAAAAAATTTTTTTTGAACCTTTTCATTTTTGACTTTTTTGCATACCCGGGGTCATGGATTTTTTAGAAAAATGGCTTGGTCCTTTTTCGACAAATATGGTCGTGATATTTTCACAAAACTTATCGAATAGTATTGCCGACATAATTTAAGCCATTTCAAGTTGTTTCGAGCAAAAAAAATTTTTTTTTGAACATTTACATTTTTTGACTTTTTTTGCATACCCGGGGTCATGGATTTTTTAGAAAAATGGCTTGGTCCTTTTTCGACAAATACGGTCGTGATATCTTCACGAAACTTTTCAAATAGTATTGTGGACATAATTTAAGTAATTTCAAGTTGTTTCGAGCAAAAAAAATTTTTTTTTGAAAGTTTACATTTTTTGACTTTTTTTGCATACCCGGGGTCATGGATTTTTTAGAAAAATGGCTTGGTCCTTTTTCGACAAATACGGTCGTGATATCTTCACGAAACTTTTCGAATAGTATTGCGGACATAATTCAAGTTGTTTTAAGTTGTTTCGAGGAAAAAAAATTTTGTTTTGAACATTTACATTTTTTGACTTTTTTTGCATACCCGGGGTCATGGATTTTTTAGAAAAATGGCTTAGTCCTTTTTCCACAAATACGGTCGTGATATCTTCACGAAACTTTTCAAATAGTATTGCAGATATAATTTAAGTAATTTCAAGTTGTTTTGAGCAAAAAAAATTTTTTTTTAACATTTTCATTTTTGGCTTTTTTTGCATACCCGGGGTCATGGATTTTTTAGAAAAATGGCCTAGTCCTTTTTCGACAAATATGGTCGTGATATCTAGACAAAACTTATCGAATAGTATTGCCGACATAGTTTAAGTTGTTTCAAGTTGTTTCGAGCAAAAAAAAATTTTTTTTGAACATTTTACTTTTTGACTTTTTTTGCATACCCGGGATCATGGATTTTTTAGAAAAATGGCCTAGTCCTTTTTCGACAAATATGGTCGTGATATCTACACAAAACTTATCGAATAGTATTGCCGACATAATTTAAGTTGTTTCAAGTTGTTTCGAGCAAAAAAAAATTTTTTTTGAACATTTTAATTTTTGACTTTTTTTGCATACCCGGGGTCATGGATTTTTTAGAAAAATGGCTTGGTCCTTTTTCGACAAATACGGTCGTGATATCTTCACAAAACTTATCGAATAGTATTGCGGACATAATTTAAGTTGTTTCAAGTTGTTTCGAGCAAAAAAAAATTTTTTTTGAACATTTTAATTTTTGACTTTTTTTGCATACCCGGGGTCATGGATTTTTTAGAAAAATGGCTTGGTCCTTTTTCGACAAATACGGTCGTGATATCTTCACAAAACTTATCGAATAGTATTGCGGACATAATTTAAGTTGTTTCAAGTTGTTTCGAGGAAAAAAAAAATTTTTTTGAACTTTTCCATTTTCGATTTTTTTTGCATACACGGGGTCATGGATTTTTTAGAAAAATGGCCTAGTCCTTTTTCGACAAATATGGTCGTGATATCTACACAAAACTTATCGAATAGTATTGCCGACATAATTTAAGTTGTTTCAAGTTGTTTCGAGCAAAAAAAAATTTTTTTTGAACATTTTAATTTTTGACTTTTTTTGCATACCCGGGGTCATGGATTTTTAGAAAAATGGCTTGGTCCTTTTTCGACAAATACGGTCGTGATATCTTCACAAAACTTATCGAATAGTATTGCGGACATAATTTAAGTTGTTTCAAGTTGTTTCGAGCAAAAAAAAATTTTTTTTGAACATTTTAATTTTTGACTTTTTTTGCATACCCGGGGTCATGGATTTTTTAGAAAAATGGCTTGGTCCTTTTTCGACAAATACGGTCGTGATATCTTCACAAAACTTATCGAATAGTATTGCGGACATAATTTAAGTTGTTTCAAGTTGTTTCGAGGAAAAAAAAATTTTTTTTGAACTTTTCCATTTTCGATTTTTTTTGCATACACGGGGTCATGGATTTTTTAGAAAAATGGCTTAGTCCTTTTTCGACAAATATGGTCGTGATATCTACACAAAACTTATCGAATAGTATTGCCGACATAATTTAAGCCATTTCAAGTTGTTTCGAGCAAAAAAAATTATTTTTGAACATTTACATTATTTGACTTTTTCTGATTATGTAAAGTGATTGAATTTTAAATGTTTACCTGGCCTCTTTCTTTCCGACATCACTTGGAAGTTCACGGAAAAATTTTGCAATGTTTAAAAAAGGTATTTTATAGCTTTTAACTTACTTAATGCTGAAATTTTTTTTGGGGAATACTGACGATTTTTTTTACTTTTTTTGCATACCCGGGGTCATGGATTTTTTAGAAAAATGGCTTGGTCCTGATTCGACAAATAGGGTCGTGATATTTTCACAAAACTTATCGAATAGTATTGCCGACATAACTTAAGTTGTTTCAAGTTGTTTCGAGCAAAAAAAAATTTTTTTTGAACGTTCACATTTTTTGACTTTTTTTGCATAGCCGGGGTCATGGATTTTTTAGAAAAATGGCTTGGTCCTTTTTCGACAAATACGGTCGTGATATCTTCACGAAACTTTTCAAATAGTTTTGCGGACATAACTTAAGTTGTTTCAAGTTGTTTCGAGAAAAAAAAATTTTTTTGAACATTTTCATTTTTGACTTATTTTGCATACCCGGGTCATGGATTTTTTAGAAAAATGGCTTAGTCCTTTTTCGACAAATATGGTCGTGATATCTTCACGAAACTTTTCAAATAGTATTGGCGACATAATTTAAGTCATTTCAAGTTGTTTCGAGCAAAAAAAATTATTTTTGAACATTTACATTATTTGACTTTTTCTGATTATGTAAAGTGATTGAATTTTAAATGTTTACCTGGCCTCTTTCTTTCAGACATCACTTGGAAGTTCACGGAAAAATCTTGCAATGTTTGAAAAAGGTATCTTATAGCTTTTAACTTACTTAATGCTGAAATTTTTTTTGGGGAATACTGACGATTTTTTTTACTTTTTTTGCATACCCGGGGTCATGTCCTTTTTGGAAAAATGTCTTAGTCCTTTTTCCACAAATACGGTCGTGATATTTTCACGAAACTTTTCAAATAGTATTGCGGACATAATTTAAGTTGTTTCAAGTTGTTTCGAGCAAAAAAAAAATTTTTTTGAACGTTTACATTTTTTGACTTTTTTTGCATACCCGGGGTCATGGATTTTATAGAAAACTGGCTTGGTCCTTTTTCGACAAATACGGTCGTGATATCTTCACGAAACTTTTCAAATAGTATTGTAGACATAATTTAAGTCATTTCAAGTTGTTTCGAGGAAAAAAAATTATTTTTGAACATTTACATTTTTTGACTTTTTTTGCATACCCGGGCTCATGGATTTTTTAGATAAATGGCTTAGTCCTTTTTCCACAAATACGGTCGTGATATCTTCACAAAACTTTGCAAATAGTATTGCGGACATAATTTAAGTTGTTTCAAGTTGTTTTGAGGAAAAAATATTTTTTTTGAACGTTTACGTTTTTTGACTTTTTTTGCATACCCGGGGTCATGGATTTTTTAGAAATATGGCTTAATCCTTTTTCTACAAATACGGTCGTGATATCTTCACGAAACCTTTCAAATAGTATTGCGGACATAATTTAAGTTGTTTCAAGTTGTTTTGAGGAAAAAATATTTTTTTTGAACGCTTACGTTTTTTGACTTTTTTTGCATACCCGGGGTCATAGATTTTTTAGAAATATGGCTTAATCCTTTTTCTACAAATACGGTCGTGATATCTTCACGAAACCTTTCAAATAGTATTGGCGACATAATTCAAGTTGTTTTAAGTTGTTTCGAGAAAAGAAAATTATTTTTGAACCTTTGAATTTTTTGACTTTTTTTGCATACCATGGATTTTTTGGAAAAATGACTAAATTCTTTTTCGACAAATACGGTCGTGATATCTTCACAAAACTTTGCAAATAGTATTGCGGACATAATTTAAGTTGTTTCAAGTTTTGAACGTTTACGTTTTTTGACTTTTTTTGCATACCCGGTGTCATGGATTTTTTAGAAATATGGCTTAATCCTTTTTCTACAAATACGGTCGTGATATCTTCACGAAACCTTTCAAATAGTATTGGCGACATAATTCAAGTTGTTTTAAGTTGTTTCGAGAAAAGAAAATTATTTTTGAACCTTTACATTTTTTGACTTTTTTTGCGTATCCAGAGTTATGGATTTTTATGGAAAAAATGGCGAAGTTGAACTTACGAGGGTGATGAAGAAGCATTGAAGGGCAGAAGAGGTTTTGACATTGACTGGTTGAAACCAATGGTTTTTTAGGTTCAGATAGGGAATAGATTACAAGTTTTCCATTGTATTTTATTAGGGATTTCTTAAAGTAGCGAACATAAACCCTAACGTTAATGCCTATATTACAGCTATTCCGGAACAAAGGATATAAACTCTTTTTGTCGCTGTGTCATGGACCCAATGGCTGCAGTTAAATAAGCAAAGCCCACCCGCCCTAGTCCATGATGCTATAAAAGACCCCCCTTTTACCCTTTTCCTGACAATGAAAATCAGAATGTCCCCTTTTTCCACTGACGTTTATTGGATTTCTGGATGAAATTAGTACTCCTTTTCAAGATACACTGATCTCAGAAATTTAGAAGTTTTATATTTTGAAGTATCGCACACAAATATCAACTCTTGAATGTAACATAACAAAACAAAATAGGAATTAATTTTCTGATAGTGCATTGTAAAGAGTACATTCTCATCTAAAATAAATATGGGAGATATGTCCATACATGTAGAAACATGTTTTCAGTGATCACCAAGCAACAGGAATGATAGCGATCACACCAATCAAACAGACCATGATCAAATAGACCATGATCAAATATGAATAATAATGAGCACCAAATAACCTTTGACATTCAGTGTCCACCCATCAAAGCACACATTTGCATCACAGTTGCAGACGTGCCGGTTTTTGCAAACGCTCCAGTTATGGCACTTTTGCAAACGGAAATGCTTTGAGATGATATGCTTTTTTAGCCAGGGCTCTGCCCTGGATCCGCTAGGGGCTTTCAGGGCCCCAAGATCCCTGGTTATTGCATGCCTACCTCTGACACGCACCTTGCACAACCTACCTACCTCTAGAGGTAATCTTTTTATGAAACCACCCTGATTGTGCAGTGATAAAATTTCTTTAAAATAAGGCCTGTTATCGGATAAAGAATTCAGCTATTGTAAGCACACATTAAATGCTGAATCACTTTGAAGATTGAAACTTTCCCTAAATCTATCAAACTGACACACCAATAGCGTATCAGCTTAATAAGAGGTTATGACTGGGTGCTGTTAGATATGAAACTTATTGAATTTTATACTTCTAAATAGACCTTGCAACACAACAAGGGTTTAAATAGGGATTTCTTATGAATATATTTCGATGCTTTCAATTTCACAAATTTTGACCGTTTGCTTTGCCACCTCCAATGTGATCGGTACCTTCTCTTGGCGCAGCAAGACGGGAACATGGGAGCAAAAAAACCCCTTGCAAGGCCTTTTATCTTCTCGGAGAAATAACGATAGCTGTCTGCTTTTTGTATTTAAGTGTTACAATTTCTAAGAAAGGACTTTCAAGGCTTAAGCGATCTATATTTTGCTATAAGTAGTGTGATGTTGGAAGAAAGCCGACCTGTTGAACAAAGAAAGTTTCATGGACTTGACCATATTTCTAAATGTGGCTCAAGGACGTTGCCATGGCTTTTCTGCGGATTGCATCTTTCGCTGTAAAATGGCAACGGTTTTCGGCTTAAAGGATGTGGATGCGGCTTGATAAAAAACAACGGCTTGAGGGCAGGTTCTTCACTTCACGCCGAGTATTTTGGAGAAAAGCTCTAGGCCTTCCAGTCCAGCCTATTCTCTCGAGGTTCTTTTTTACCTTTCAAATAATTGAAAATGCTTTTTGATCATATCAATTGTATCCTACTTCATCGTTTATAGAACCAAGCTTGAACAAAAAGAAGAAGAGGATGACTTAGTAGAAAAAGAAGAGACAAAGAGGAAGAGAAAAATGAAATGGAAGAGGAAGAAGATGAAGATAACATTTAGGTGTCGGAGATTCTAGATAATAATCGTTAGTTTAAATTTTGCAAAAAGTGACACTTTTTTGTCGTTCTTCAACGAGGCTTTTCACTTTTTACGATTGCTTAGCACAGAAATTTGGTATTTTCATTCAACGAGGAAAGGTATTGCTATTTTGAGCAATTTACAGCATTATGTGTTCCCTAAACAACATTTCTTTCTACAGTTTTCGTGGTTCAATTATAAGTCATTCTCTAAGTTTTTTTCTACACTCCTCTCACGAAAGTACCTGGACAGTTCGAAGATCGATTGCGCTTTCAGATAAAAACAAATTTAGGTTGGCGATAACGACTTTTTTAACTTAATGATGATAATTTTTTATGCTTCTTGTTTTTAAATTTATTTTGCATATTTCGAAAATGGCAGTCTTTGTGCATCCAAAGATACTAGCAATTTAATGATAGCTTTTTCTCACCATTATGATAAAATATTATTTTTAGACACTGCTCAGAAGTCAATTCTTTTCTTTCGGTCGCTACCATCTTGAGTAAAAACCTCACAGAGTTTGCTTACATATCGATAAGATTATTTTTTCGACAAATAAATAGATTGAGGCCAAACGTTTTCACGAAAATCGACTTTGGAATTTGTTAAAAAATTTTCTCTAACAACAGATTCGCAACTGAATTCGAAACTGTCCGGATACTTTTGTGAGGGGAGTGTACTTCCCTCTCCTTCTTCGGGGACATTTTGGACTTCCAAAACAAGAAATACATTCCATCCTGCATTGAATTTCGACTACAGAACATTTTGGTCTTCACAAGTTGGTGCACTCCGCAAATTCTTGCTGTGGGTATGCTCTGCGTTATGTTATAACATATCACACTCTTTTAATACTGGCATATTGTAATACCGGTATCCCGTTTGTAGCAAAAAAAGAAATAATGTAGGGCACGAATTTCATACCGTATTTGTTTTGTACATGCGTAGTGGGTGTACACGGACTCAATTTCGTGAAAACAATTACCCTGACAATTTTCTTTTACAGACGAAATATTGATTTTTTATGAAGCAATAGGTAAGATCCATAGAAATGAATCCCATGGTAAATCAGGTGATTTGCAGGTGATTTCAGGTGATTTCAGGTGATTTCAGGTGATTTCAGGTGATTTTAACTTTTATAACATGCGACTAGAAAAAAGAAGCAAATACTGAGCAATTTCAGGAAACTATTACAGCAGGTTGTTTATCAATTGAACTTAAGTTAACTAGTGTCGATAAATTTCTTTTGAAGGGAGTCATGTTTTCTAAACGTCAATTTTTGTATATATTTAAGATGATTTGAGTTAAATATTTTTTGTAACTTTTGAGAACCCATTTTCCCAGTAAAATCTCTCCAAGCAACATTTTTGCCTTTATTCTGCTTATTTCCTGATGCCATCAATTTATTTTCTTGCCAAAATTTGATCTTCCTTTTTCACTAACATAGCGTTTGTAAAAATTAGGCCCGAAATTTTACCCGACCGTTCGAATACTTTGGGAAGGGAGTGTATATTTGTTTGTTGTCCGTGAAGCAGCTCTACCTCCGTGGCCTCTCCATTTCATTACAATTTGTTCAGCTTCTGTTCTGTCAGGGCCTGCGCACGCTGCAAAAATACATTGAAGTTGTGTCAATCAACAATAGGCAGGAACAACACCAAATGGCAAGGAGCAATCAAATGTAAAATAATGTGATAAGATAAACTAAAAGTGTCAAAAGATTTCCATTTCGCCCGGAAGGGAGGGCAGGCTTTTTGCTTGCCTTATTGCCTTGCCTTAAATAAAATTGCAATCGAGGCTGGCAACCTCGGGGGTCACATTGGTATTGGTCTGGAGAGTCATTACATAAATACATACATATGTATGTATGTGATAAATCAGATAAATCATGTGGTCTATGTATGTAAATCATGTATGTAGAGATAAATCATGCAGTCTAATTTTCTTCAACTCTTTGATATACATACATACATGCATACACACATACATGCATGCATGCATACATACATTGTTTATTTGTTTAAGCAGGTTTGAAATTTGGGCGGCAAACAATGCCGATGTGGACCAGCTATCTAAAACGGAAAATATCTACGAAATTGAAGTAAACCTAATACAATATTAAACTAATCAAATCTTTTAGATTAAAACCACCTAAAATGTAAATTTTTAGAATTGCCTACAAAAAGAGAATCTAAAAGTATATGTAGTTAATGTCTTTACAATTTATGGCACTGTTTTCTTTTTCATAGGAAATAGTTTCTAAAAGATTTCTAAAAGCTATTGATTTTAGTTCTTTCTTAAATACTGATGCGTTTCTATGTGACTTAATATAATCCGGAATAATGTTCCAAACTAATGCAGCTCTATGTTTGAATGTCCTTTATTCAATTTCAGTTCTCGGTCGGTTTAGTTTAATTTTTGATGAGTTTCTTAATGAATACTTAACGGTTTCTTTTAATACCATATTGTTAATTTCATCAATATTAGCATTATAATAACCACTATGAGTTAAAGTCAAAATTCTTTTTGTGTACATGTACTTCAGTGTGTTCCAACCATCAAAATCTAACACCTTTCCATTGTCAATATCCTTTGGAACTTTATGGAATAATCTTGCTGCTCTTATATGTATTCTTTCTAAGTCATTGAACAATGATGCAGAGCAACAACCCCCCCCCCCCCATACTGCGATGCCATAGGTAACATTTGGGATTATTGTTCTAAAATACAAAGTTTCCAGCACTTCCTTTGGCAGGCATAAATCTCTCATTAATTTTATCTTCCCATTAAAGGATTTACAATTCCTTTTTATGTGATTGTTCCATGACAATTTGCTGTCGATTCTGACTCCTAAGCAATCAGAATACGATTTATACTGGATCACAGTTTCACCCAATTTGATTGGCAATAGAGGGCCAATAAATTTCTTTGAATACAGGATAAGGACATCTGTCTTTCCCTCGTGGATGGTCAGCTGATTAAGGTTGCACCATGTCCTAACTTGACTCGTTACTTCCTGGAGAACTCAAACTCAAACTCAAAATCTTTATCAGCAAAAACAAATGTTAATTACAATATACCAAGAATTAAAAATTAAAATACAAAAGTTAGCATTTTCAAAAATTTTATTGATTAATTATATCAGATAAAGTGGTTTTGTTATGCTGAAGGACACATGAGAAAAACTCGCAAGGAGCTATCGAGTCATATGTCCTAGTGACGTATTTAAACTCAAGATTATAATTTCCATTTCAGTTTGAAGTAGTCTATAACAGTAAGTATAAAAAATTAAGGATGTAAGAGTATAGAAAAATTTTGTTTAAATATATATAAAGGCGGTAGGCTGGTAAATTTCACTGGTTAGGGATATGTTTAAAAAAAGTAGATTTTTAAAGGCATATAGAGATACCTTATCAACACTGTCTCCAATTGTGAAAATGGTTGTGTCATCTGCAAACATGTACAACTCTCCTTTGGTGACAGATTCTGGGAAATCATTGACATATATGGTATATAGCCGAGGGCCAAGCAGAGAGCCCTGGGGAACCCCACTGGTCTGGAACACTCTCATAGAGATATGTGCTCCAAAAGATCTGTTTGAGGATAATAGACAACCATGACAACGGTAAAAAAGGGAGGCTGATCTCTCTTTGATCCATGTTTTGATTTTGAATTGGTGAGCGAAAAGAACATTCAAAGATGGCAGTGTTCCAGTGTTGGTTGCCTCTATAGAAATAGTATTGAAAACCGGATGAAGAGGCTCATAGTATTTTGTTAGACATGACGGGGAAGCAAAGAGAACACAACAGTAACTGAACTTTACTTTGTTGTTTACTTTAAGTTTTCACAACAATTAGGCCTGCACTCGCTGGCCTGATTCTTATCGAAAAATCACTTGATTGTGTACCTCTAATTCTTTTTAGCCAAAATTATTAAATTCCTAATTTCACTTTGTGATTTTTTTAAAAGTAAATTACTAGTATGCTTGTGTAGTAAGTATTACGTATTAATTGCAACAACAGTAAGAACCAGGTTTTTGACTTGACTATCATTTACATTAATCTATTGACTATCATTTGACTTGACTATCAATTTTGTTTGAAATAGTTTCCTCAAAACATTACTATTGTTTTTGGAAATTTTATCAACTTGCATGTTATATTTTGCGCTATTTTGAAGAGAATATCTATCATTTTAAGCAATTAAAGCAATGCTGGGCCATTTAACGGACCTTGAAGCTGATTTAGAGGAAGATGAAGTGGAGCTTTTGGGAAGGGTTTTTCGAAGTAGTACATTCAAATCCCTACTGAAGGTAATGCCACAATCACTACTATTTTGCTATGCATTTTGTTTGTGCTTCCTGGCTGAAATTATTGTGATTTGATAATGCTATACTTGATGGCATAATTGGAATTTGCAAATAATCAAATTATCTTAAGAAAGACACAGAAAAGTCTTCGGCAAAATGCAATTTGTCAAATGTCTCCATCTAAAATGGCCAAAAAGAGGACTCTGAGTGACTTGCAAAATTTTTTGTTCTTCTTTGTCAAGTAAATGGTCTAAAAATCATCAAATATAAGCAAGCTTAACTTGTGACCTTTAAAAAAGTTGAAACTTTACCTATGTAATATTTTATGAAAAATAGCCCGGAACAAACCAACATGATGACAAAAATTGAGTGTTATGAAAAATAATTTTAGAATAGATTTAATTTAATTTCTTTTAAAATCTACTTCCTTACATTGGATGCTTGTGGTCTTGCTTTGTTCCTGACTTTTTTTCGTATTTCACAGAATCTGGTGGACAATATACCCTGCATTTCATACTTCTTACACATTATATTTGTATCCTGAGTTTTATGCAAATTGTGAATACCAGGTGGAATTGGCAAAGAATGGATAATTTAAGGAATCTTCTGAGTGATTGTTTGAAATCTTATGAATTCATCAATTGTTCAGGAATCATTGGTCATAAAGCTAACTGAAGAATTTGTTATAACAGGTTGAAAAAGCAGTTGAGAGTGTGCAAAGTAAGGGACCATCACCATTAACAAAAAGGGCTTTTATGGAAGCAAAACTGGTAATGCTTATCATTTTCAGTTTTGAATATGCATCACAAATCAATCAGTAAATAATAAATGCATGAAGTTCGGATATCTAATAAATTCATTAAGTAATTAATATCAAGAAATTTCAGCATTTTACTTATATACAAATCACTATGGAAAGCGCATTAGTTAAAGCCCAAATTATTTCTTGTGGGTTTTGCTTGATGATTTGCCTATCCAGGGCCTTTAATTTAAGGGCATCATGGTGGGCATGACTCCCCCATTGAAAATGTTTTCCCAATCTACTGTTGCATATTCATTAAATTTTTAAGCTTGTTGGCCAAAAAGGTATGGCACACAAACTCTGTCATCTAATGGGATATGAAAACCCCCCTTGAATGTAATAGTCTGTGTCAAACCTGTGCCTTTCTACATCCAAGGTAATTTACCTTATAACATTCAAGATCAATGTATATATTTGAAATGGATTGAGCTTCAAGTAGCATAGTTGAATGATGAATTCATCAGTTTGCTAAAAGTAAGATTAAATAGACATAAAATGCACTCATCAAAAGAGCAAAAACAGTCCAAGCCAGTTGCGCCTAATTTATGTAATCATTACAATCTTAGGTGCGGTCCTGTCGCACTTCCACATCTTGGTTGTAGCCAGCTTCTAGTGACTACTCTATTTCTCCTTTTTTATTAACCAATTTATTTTTTCAAAGCATATTTCTATTTTTTGGTTTTTACTCTCTATGCCTAAAATAATAACATGTTTTTCTTTCAGTTATATTTGCAGTTGAGAAGAAAAAGAAGACAAAGTTCCTTAATAGAAGTTCTGGTGGACATTCTTGAAGATCCTCATATTCAGGTAGTGTATGACATTTTATCTATGTGCTGTTTGCCCTTTTGATTGTTTTTTAATCAGGTGCTATTAATCCTTCAATATGTTTACCCTTATTTCCACTGTTCACTGGTGCTGCCATTTTTGTTGTCTTATTAATCCTGGTTTACTCCAGGTTTCAATGCTTGAAGAAATAAATGAATTATTTTATTTTTAACAGAGGCAGCCACAAGACTGCTATAGGTTGTTCTGTTGTAGGTAGTTCAAAATGATGTGTATCTGGGTTACCACTTAATCAATTTACTAGCTGACATTCCACTCCAACTGGTCTCCCTGATAAAATTTTCTATCTGGAATGTAGGGCAATCACTTGAAATTATCATCCTGTGATCTGCTCTGCAATTTAACTAAACAGACAGTAGCTGTAAGTTGTTTGCATTTTTTTGCATAGGCTTTGCTATCAACCCATGATTTGATTGCAAATGAGAGATTGATACCAAGAATAGATAACATAGATGAAGAGAGCAGAGCTCAAATCAAGTCTGTCAGAATCCAAAAGAAACCTGCCGAGCCTTTAGTGAGTTGTTTGTAAATTCTTTTATACAACTTCTTTTTTACTTTACTACTGTTTAGTAATAATTTGAAGTCCCCTTTTTTCAATAAGCCTCTCTCTGGTAAGCCCCTATTTTGCTATCAGATAACTGTAAAAGCAGCCATTCAATTTGAATTTTCTTTAAGATCCTTATGTCATTAGGCATCTCTGCCTCTAGTTTTTTATAATTATAGTTAAGCTTTTTTCCAGTCCATTTTTGTCCACAGTTTTTTTTGTCAAAACAGCCTATCATAAACATTTTGAAGCATGGGCCACCTTATTTAATCATGACGATATGTCAATCACAAAAGTGTTTCTAGAAATGAAATCATCATACAAATACATTTGGTTTCAATGGCAAGCATATCTTGGTGCAAGCCTCGCATTTTTGACGGTTTAATAATTATGCAATCTTCAAAATATTCAAAATACTAATACAAATAGGCTATTTTCCAAGAATGAGTCATAGTTAATTCTGCTTTTTCTAGAAAATAATATAACTGTTTTTGTCTTTCAGGGAGCAACAATAAGGCAAGATCCTTTCAGTAACAGAATTGCTATTGCAAGGATTTTTCATGGAGGTGCTGCGCACAGAACAGGTACTACTTCTTTACTCTGTTTGTTGCTTTGTAAGTTTGAGGTGAAAAGCAAGTATTTTAGCAATATTTGAGCATAAGCCTTGGTTTATATTTTGTAAAAATATTGCTAAGAAGTGAATTTTGCATTGAATTCCAAACTGCTGGCATTTACTTCCGTATCTTAATTAAGCTCTAACTGCGCCACATATATGAATTTAGATTACCTTCAAGTGAAATCATTTTCGCTGTTCTCTCCACAGTTAATTACAATGCGCTACAAACTTTCATGAAACTTTTTTATTATTCAGGAAGCCTCAAGAAAGGAGATCAGATACTGGAAATAAATGGCGTGGAGACCAATGACATGTCTTTGGATGCTGCCGTCTCTCTGCTTGTAGGTGATTCATAAAAAATCCAGAAATATGTGCCTTAAGAGCTACAGTAGTTTCATTTAGTCTTCAATAGACTCGACTGCTATCTCTCGAAGGGCTGCTCGTGCTCCTCGTAAAAGTTAGCAAAATAATTTGTTTCCAATTAACAATTCCTTCTCTCTCGATGGTCAGACAACAGTGTTCCTCAAACAATTCTATCCTTTCTACGGTACTTTGGCTTTCATTCGAATGCTGTTTTTACTGATTGGCTACTTTAAAAATAGGTGCATCAAACTTAAAACAATTTTTTCCAAAGGTATAATTGATGTTCTTACAGATCATAACTTAGATGTAAGAAGTTTTTATTCAATGATGTACCTGTTTGAATAAAGTATCGCTATTTGATAAGCGCAGAAGAAAATTCTTCGCTGCATTAAATTTGAACCCTTTTTTTCTCCTAGCACGCCAATTTTTTAATCATTAAAGACTTTGAAAATTATGAATATTCTGCACATGAACATCTTAACCTTTGTTTATCAATCCCCTAATAAGCTATCTCCTTCATACTTTCATGAATACTTTCAGCCAAATTCATGAGGCGATCTTTTAAAGTCTGTTAAAAATACTACATTGTATGGTCTACAAACAATTCAGTACTTTGGTTCAAGACTTCGGAATACTCTGCCACTGTTCATACACGTTGCTAGCTCTACTGTGGTTTTTCGCTCAAAATTGAAAAGTTACCTCCTTGATTCATTTTCACAAAACTAAACTTTAAATAAACACATATGATCTATCCAATTGAGGTTCATCTGGTTCTTGGTTAATATGTACTGTCTTTGTTTTTAAAATAATTTTTGGTTCTTTGTTTTTAATGGCTCTCTTTCGATTAGTTTACCTTATAATGGGGGGGGGGGGGTTACCGATCAGTCGATCTTAAATTCAATCATGTAAAGTAACTTTTTTTATTTGTTTTCAGCATAATTAGTTTTTAGTTCTTAGTGTTGTAATGTATTTAGTTGTAGAGTTTTGTGTATGAATTGTATTTAGGATTGATTGATAATGAAAAATTCTTGTTTTCGTTAATTTGAAAATTTGTTATTTTTCTTTCAGAGATTGAAAAGTGGGATTGATAAGTAAACAGTTCCTCGTTTTTTTTGCCGAGTAATTCTTTATCGTTTCCCTTAGGGGCTGCATAGTGAGATAGTCGAATTCAAATTATTATCGTCGGAGGAGAGTACAGAGGACGAAGAAGACAGAGAAAAGGTTAATTCTTTTCTAATATATATTTGTTAGGAGGACTTTTGTGTATGATGAACTGCTAACATGAAACCAACTGTGATGTAATATGTTCCGTCAAGACCAAGCTACATTGATATGTTAAGAGTGAGCTGCACTCCTCAACAATGGAACTTGTGCAGATAGAGTGCCTTTAACGTTGCGTATCCTTTAATAAATTATATAGCCTGCTTTTGCCGGATATCTTGTATGAATTTTATCTGTTAGGAAGCATATGTCGATCAAGCTTGGTTTTTCTGTCTATTTACAATCAACTCAAGTTGTTTATTATCTGCATATAACCTATATAGTGATCTTGTTCTTACTTATCCTTAGCTAACTGAAATTATTGAATCTCTCGGTCTTGCCATGGTATTTGCCATGATTCTTTGAATATTTAAGTTGTAAAAACGACATTCGTAATACCTCTAGGTATTTTTGCGGGCACATTTCAACTACACTCCGCAAGAAGATCCCAATATTCCATGTAAAGACGCTGGGTTGGCTTTCAGTAAAGGCGATGTTCTCGAGATTATCGACAATAGTGAACCAAAATGGTGGCAGGTAAATTCATACAATTTACAGTACAAGCATTAAATACATTTCTATTATACTATCGTTGTATTCTCTTTGGATGCTGAAATAGGAAAATTGCCTTACTTAAACAGATTTACAGCCAAAATGGGTATAATCATTTTCTGTAACTCCAGCATTTCTAAGTGATAAACAACTTTTTAGCTTGAGTCTGCACTTCAAACTTTAAACCTTAATACTTATGTTTTGGTCATTACTTCGTCGTTTATCTTAATCAAAAGTAATGTAAACCTCATAAACTATAGGTCTGGAACAGTGCAAGATAGGTATTTTATCATTGGTCAGTAGAATCAAATGTAACTTTTGCGTTAGGCCTGCCATTTTACCGTAATCTTTACATTTACAGGCACGAAAATATGGATCAAAGTCTGCTAAGTATGGGCTGATCCCGAGTCGACAGCTTCAGGAGAAGTAAGCGACTTGACTTTGAGAACCTGATATTTTCTTTCTCTTTTGTCGAAATTAGCTGTTGATAGGTGTTTAGTTCACATAGTTACGTGATCTAATAGAACCCAGACTCTGATTGTTCAATTTTACGATTACCTTGTCATCCTTGTATTGAAATGGAAGTAAAGTCAGTCTCCATAACTATATTTGCTGTGCACACATTTTTTGGGGTTTTATTCGGGTATATCACTGAAGTAAAGTCAAGAAGAGGCTAAAGTAAAAAGACACGGAGAGCGTTTCTCCAGAGCGGAAGACTTGTTTAGTGACGGCACGTGAACATAAAAAAAGTTGTTTATGCTTCGCGGTTATAGTTATGGAGGCAAATAGATTGTGAGTACTTTATTATTCTTAATTATAGTAGCTTTCGTTTTTCGTAAGATATTCGCTTTGTTCAGTTTTTTCTACTACTTTAATTTGTTCGTGTATTTCTTACTAGGCCTAACCTATTTCATATTGACTATCTGCTTGTTTTTTTATCAACTGTTAATTTGTATTCAATTTCGTTGTAGCAAACCATGTTCTGAGTTTTATCACATTTCGTTGTTTTTTTGTGCTTCCTGATGAGACTTAGGGGTGGGTTTGGACTTCAGCCACGTTTGGTGCCATCATACATATATCAACTATTTGCTCTATTTAGTTTGCATTTTAAAAACATTCTTTTTTCTTATAGACGTCTGGCATTAAAACTATGGAGTCCAAGCAACAGTTTTAATGGAGAAATAGGTAAGGTCTTAACAGATTGCTAGCGTACAAAGTACTTGCAAAATACCTTGCAATATCTCGAAGCTGCATCTAGCTACGAAACTATTGGTAGAAGAGAAAATGAAAAATATATCTTTTGACAAGCCAATTTACCACTATATTGAAGGCCTGCTTCAGTGAGTGCAAACAAATCTAAAAATCTATGTTATTTTAAGGTAGTTTTACTGAAAAGTTAAGTATCTTCAAGCTACTTGTATAACACTTTTTCGTCACAGTGAAAGTAAAAAGTAACCAAAGTACTTCTTAAAATGTAAAAGAATATTTCTAGTAACACTATTTGTATAATCATTGCATGAAAAAGAAACAAAAAGTATCATATTGTATCTAAAAATTATTTTGGAACTACAAGACAGGCTTAAATGTGTTATGCTACAAGACCTTTGGCAAAAAGTAATCTTATCACAGGTTTACGCTAATTATTATATTGTAATATGATGCTGTTATGTTTAATATTTCAAACTGTATCTTAAGTGTATCAGACCAGTGGCGAAAATTCTTTGGGGCTTGGGGGGCTCAGGCGTTTCACGTGTCGAAAGCCCATCTAAGATTATCTTTGTCGGAAATTAGTATACCTGAGCACCCCCAAACGAAAGCCTGAATTTCCACCACTGTTTCAAACATAAGATCATAAAGTTATGAACAGAGACCAAAATACAGAGGTTTGATAGGGAAAGAGCCAAAACACATGAAGCATATCTCAGCCAATTCATAACACGTTTGACTGATTTTGCATATTTAGAGGTATTTCATGATGCTCTTTCAGGCTATGGGATCCAAATTCAAAAGTTCTAAAAATAGATTTTTATGACGTCATCAGTTTAGAACTTCATCCTTGGTTTTCATTGCTGGTATATTTGCTGTGCGAAATTTTTTTATCATTCAAATTCCTAACGCCCTTCTGGAATTGATTGTTAACCCACTGAATCAGGTTAAATACCAACTCCCTGCTGGTCTTGTATTGTTATTTCTGTTATCAGCGTTTAATATATCAATTCAAATATGCATATTAGCCCCTCGTAAAACCCACAGTTACAACGGTTATAGTTGAAAGACTATAATACCATTAGAAGCGTCGAAAGTGCAGTGCAGTTTTCCATTGATCCTCCTTCAGTTGTTGCCGAGCTAAGTTGAAGTATTCCCCGAATGATATGAATTAGCCATTTCAACCACTGTACGTAAACACAATTTTTAGAAGCATGTTCGGGTTCGTTGTCACCAAGAGAGAGAAACTGCTTGAATAACTCAAGACCTAAATCCCCGACCCAGAAAGCGTCAAAGAAGAAGCCAAAGAAAGTGAAGTACAAAGCTATGCAGAGTGAGAGTACGTCACTTTCAAAACTTTTATCATTATTGAAAGCATAATCAAAGTTTGTTGCTCTTAAAAGTCACAATTATTTTCTAGATTTCTATATATGTTAGGTACATTTTTTCTGTTGTTATTAGCTTCTTCACTGTGTTTTGTAAAGAGGGCTGAATTTGCAGAAAAACTCAGATTTGAGTTAAAAACCCTACGAAACTATAAATTTGTAATTGCTCTGCTAGGACAGACCGTCTCTATTGCACGTTTAATGCTAACCTGAAACTCAAAAGACATTCGGTTCACCTAAAGTTTCCTGATTACTCTATTTCTGCAGAGTTTCACGCGGAAGAGATAATATTTTATGAAGAAGTAACACAAATCATGGCTGATTTCGATCGTCGCAGGCCCATTGTCATTACAGGTAAATTTATGTTGCTTAATGCTTTTATCATTTAAGGTCACATCTTTCTGTGGTGAGAGGGTTTGTTACTGGATAGCTTCTAATACTTGTTTTATATTATTTTTCAGGTGTTCCGGTTTTAGAATGTGAAGATTTAAAGGAAAGGTTAATACAAACCAATGCTGAAAAGTTTAGAACTCCAGTTCCTTGTGAGTAAAAACATTTATAAAGAAAACAGCATTTTTCTCTTACTTTGCATATTATCAGACATTTTAGCAGTTTTTTGTGTTTAGTGACCAGCACATCTCGTGTCAGTCAAAACTTTATGTCAACCAAGACTTAATGTCACTGTCAAGTTCATGTCATTTCATTATCACTATATTTTCATACAAACGTTGTTGTTTATTTGATTTCTCTTTTCATTTCAGATACATCCCGCTCTAAAAAGTCACTTGAGAAAGTAAATAAAGATTTTCATTACATTTCCCGCAATGACATGGAAAAAGGCATTCGATCGAATTCGTTCATTAACGTGGAAGTATTCAAGGGTCACTTTTTTGCAATCAGCATCGATTCGGTCATGGAGATTGCAAATTCTGGCAAAACTTGTGTCTTGTATTTAAACCCAGAGGTAAGCTGAAAAACTAATTGGTATATGGTAAACAATTCATCGTCACTGGTTGTCACTCAGTAACGATAATAGCAAATATGCTTTTTTCCCATGATAATATGGGGATCGTGTCCCTTGCAAAGCTCATTTGCTGCTAGGTCAATTATATGCTAGATACTTAAGGTACTTAAACCATCATTCAAACAAAAATTGACCAATAAGTGATTGTGATTCCACTCACACACTTATTTTGATTGACGGATGGCTTAAGCCACTTTTGTATCTGTCGATTGCCTTTAATACCTGAATCTAACCATACATATCTAACTCGCATATATAAAATCATATTTTGAATCAGTTGTTGTGAGAGCCTTCACCACAGCACGAGTCATTTAGTCTTATCAGATTGTCTTATCAAGACTGCCAAATGAGTTTTTTATTTTTATTTTTCCTTTAACGTTAGCCATTTAGTTTTCTTTTGGAAAAGGTCTCAACACATCAAAATCATAATGGCAATGAAAAGCTTGTAAAAGTAAATCATACTTGCAATGTAAAGCTTTTCATATCGAAACTCTTGGTTTATATCTTAATGAGAGATTCATTTTCTAGAGCCTACCAGTTTTGTGCAGTACAAACCTGCACCCGTTTGTTGTGTTTATCAAAGCACCGGATATAGAAGTACTCAAAACGAACTTAAAAGCAAATCAGGAGAGTTCATTGTTTGGGAGCAAAATTATGACAGTAAGTTCGTTTAGCTTTATTATTTCTATTTTCGCTTTTAGCATCAATTGTAGATTGGAAGTCTTTGAACGTATTTATCAAAATGCTAAGTTAGCTTGCTCTTTTTGAAATAAAAAGCTTGCCCTTTTTTAAGCGTTTCTCTCCAAATTTGGTAGCATTGCCTACATACAAAAGCTGTTGTTTAATCTCTGTGATTAAAGTTTAGGAAACATAAGGTCCCTCCATCTATTGATTCTTGGGTTGTTCTAATGTCCCTTTGAACATAAAAGGCAAAAAGAATTTATTCATTGACCTAATTGTAGAGAAAATTCTGTATTAGCGTTGACGCAAAAGCAGCACATATAATTCTTACCAAAAAGCAAGAAATGGGATTAGGGAAGAAGAGAAAAACCATTCAAAGAAGATACAAGAATGAACGGAAGAAGGAGACCTGCTATAGAAGACAAATTGTGGTTTTTCTTTAACTGCAATGTCTTGTTGAAATTTGTTTTAGAGATTTGGCTGATTTTGTGAGATTTAGTCTTGTAGCGAATCATCCAGAAACATAGGTATGCATAGAAAATAAACGCAGAAAGTTTTTGTCTATTTTTCCATACACTTCTTTTTATCTTCTCAACTAATTCCTATACATAGCAACAATAACAACTATTATTCCAGTTTCCAATAACTCACACTCCTACATCGAATTAAGAAAGGTCTTGTTTTGAACTTTTTAGCATCGACATGGTCGTTTTGCTTGTGTTTTATTTTTCGTCCACACTAGTAATTATAAACATAAAAAACGCATATACGGTTTCTGAAATTGTCCTAACGATAATATCTGTTGACCGATTTGTTTGTAACTTCAACAGGAGAATCTCTCCCCACTCCCGACCCGGTCTTTTATAATTATGCTAGCCCATAACATGTACCAAGTTTCATCCTTGCACATAGCCATTAGGTTTTTTTTTCATGAGAATACCTCAATTTTTCATAAGAATGCTTTGATATCCTAAGAAATTCTCAATATTACGCCGATAATTCTCGAATTATACTCTTCAATTATTCTTAATTGACTCCATCATATGAGAAAAGAAAGTTTTATTTTTCTTTTAAGCCCACCCCTATATTTTTAGCAGTTCTTAGTATCCTTATAAACTATGTTGTTATATAATTGTCTGCAATATACATGTTTGGACAAAACAGCTTTTCAAATGTGAATATTCAGCCAAAAACAGAGATTTAAACACTTTTTGTGTAGAAGCATTTCCAGTTCAAACAAGAACCTTTTCAATTATAGGATGAAGAGATTTACAAGGCGCTAATTGATTCAGAAGAGATTGAGAATAATTATGGACATTACTTTGACTTAGAATTGAAAATGGAAGATATGGAAACAACACTTAACCAATTGTATCATTCGGTACACAGAATGGAAAATGAGCCATTATGGATTCCTTTAAGATGGCAGTAGTTCGGATAATGTCACTTTTTGGAAGCGATGCTATAATACATTTATGGTGAATGCAAGTTCTGTGGTCCAAAACTGAACACACGCGATGGTTTTGTACCATATCCGGTTGGCCTCGCTCTGGATAGAAAGAACTGGCGGCAATTTTGTGACTACCAGAAGACTGGAGGTTGAGGATAATATTTGGAAGTTTGTTGATATGATATGAACCAGAATTATTTTGTTTATTTTTGCTTCGTCAAATGGAAATAAAAGTCGGCAGGTAATATTTGTTTATTAAAGTAATTTATTTTGTTTTATGCATAACGGCCTAGAGGAGATCGTTTTCATTTCACGTATCATGTCATGCTTGGCCTCAAGATACGAAAATAGCTTAAGCTAACTTGTTTACCCGTATTATATTATGCTTGGCCTCTTGATAAAAACTATTCCAAGAACCAAGAAGAATAATTATTGTCTTCTACACAACCCATTCTGTACTGTAAAAACTTTCAACGAAGGAATCCTTCCTTGTTTTCTTTCAACTTATCTCCTGTGAATTTATAGTAAATCATCTTGCAATGGCTTTGTTTGTCATTGAACAGGTTGAATAGAGTGTTTATTGGTTAAAATTGGCTTATAGAGCTTTTAATTATTTCAAATCATTATTTTATAGATTGGATTTTTTATTTCACAGCCAAATTATTAACATTTGATATAAAAAATCTACTCATATGATGGCAAAATAGCTATTTTCAAAACATTCTTACACTTAGCCCAATTGACTTATGGTATTTTTTCCTGCAAAAATCTGTCATTAGGTTACAATGAAAGAAATTAAATGTGATTTTGCTATGGTCCTTTCCAAATATTGTAATGTATGGAAAATATTGTAAAGTACACTATATCAAAATGAAAAAAATCATGATTCAAAATTTGCTGTCAGTGGTTAAAGTTTTCTACCTTCACTCAAATGTCTATATTTTCTATCATTGAACTGTTAATGTGTAGGTAGACTTGCAAGGTAAAAAACAAACAATCTGAAAACAATTTCTTTTGAACTCACACTATATCATTACCGTAGTCTTATCAAATGCTACAACCCTCAAAACAGAAACAATTCAAAATTCAACGTGTCTGCAAAGCACAAAAATATTGAGAACTTAAATTAAGGAACTAAATGAGAAGAGAAATAAATCTATTGGGTAAAACAAACAAAACAAATTGGCAAACATTTGAACAGATGCTTATAACCAAGCTAAGCCATTAAATAAATTCACATTATCTGCCAATGGACAGCAAGGAATAAAATACAACAAAATTTAGAAAGTATGCTAAATCACTCTGAACAAAGATTAACTAAAATTTTTATGGAAAGATCCTAAATATCAACACAGGCCCATTATACCAAAGATGCATAAAATCATAAGGTTTGAAAACTATATAAATTCTTCTCTTATCTTGCGGTATGACTGTGACAACATCAGAAACCATCCAAAATTGTGGACACTCTAATTGAGAAAAAATGTTTAAAATAGAACTGTAATAAAGCACCCATAAAATGAACATTTTTTATACTTTGCTTCAAAATACCCATCATTCTTTACAAAAAGAAAATTCTCATGGTATATATAGCCTACTTCCCTTTGGTAGGAATGATAGATAGACTTTTTATATTTCCCCTCACACACCTCATGGTTGCTTCCAAATTATGCAATCATTTTATTACAGATTTTTACATCTTCAAAAAAAACCTTTAACACTCTGTTTTAAACTGATTATTTAGGAGTTCACTTCCTTTAAGGAAATCTTTAAGATGTTTCTCCTTTGCTTTGAGATCAGTTATGAAGTCTGACCCTGATGTCATTGATGTTGTGTTCATCAATATATTTAATGCTTTTTGAATTACATTCAAACACTTTGATGCCAACTCAAACACTGATTTTTCTCCTGACATACAGCATTTGCTCATTTGCTCCTTTAGAACTTCCATGAGTAATTCAGAATATGTCACCAAATTATGGCCAATTTCTACACTGTCATCTCCATGGATTGCTCTCAATATGTCAAGAGATTTTTCAAAGTGGTCTACAGCTTCAGAATACCTATTTTCATCTGCCATATTATATGCCAAAGCATTATATGTATGAGCCAGACTTCTATGATACTTGTAATAGATAAGCTTCTGCATCTTTAGGCACTGTCTCAGCATCTTGATTGATTGGTCAGGTTCTCCAATGCACTGCATATACAATGCAGCTGATTTATGATGAAGGTCTAAAAACCAGCTTTTATCAATTGGTTTGTTACAAGCCATGCAAACAGCATAATCTAGATCAGGAATAGGTCCAGCACAATGCTGACACTTGTAATCCATATATCCTGTTCCACCAGTTGGACCACTTTGACATTTGGGACACTGGCATGTGAAAAAGTATTGTTTCTTTAAAGTGTGCTGTCTCTCATGCCATTTATGTTTGCTATAAATTGGGCCATAAGAAATGGTCATCTCTTGACCTGG
This sequence comes from Rhopilema esculentum, assembly GCF_057945365.1. Taxonomy (NCBI): domain Eukaryota; kingdom Metazoa; phylum Cnidaria; class Scyphozoa; order Rhizostomeae; family Rhizostomatidae; genus Rhopilema; species Rhopilema esculentum. Next base: position 4,909,241 of record NC_142826.1, on the reverse strand, counting down.
CTCTATATCTTTAGCTACCTTGATGATTAGAGTATTGTTAACAAAACTTTGTATACAGTTTGGATCACAAGAATGGTTCATAAGAGATACTGTCGGGTAGATACCAGTGCCATAACGAAGTTGCCCATATTCGGACACAGCAGATAATTTTGGATCTGGGATGTCACAAATGCCAGTGACAGCAATGCCATTGCAAACAACCTGATGAATATGTTTACAAAGCAAGCTGCCATAAAGCAGTTCCATATAATCAACATCGTTTAAATTCTCAGAATGTGAATCTGAAAAAGAATCTTTCCAAATAGTTCCATATTCAAGTTCAATCTTATCTTTGTCTTGAACAATTTCATCTCTTTCAAAAAACTTTGATTGTTTTAGCATTAGTAGTAAAGCTACAGCCATAATACCATACTGGATGATATCATAAAAAGGCATTTCTTTGGCATTTGTGATGAGATGGTACACAGACTTATATCCAGTAGAATATTTTTCATCTTGTGACCCATATGGAAGCATGTCATGACATGAAGTCTCTAAGAATGCAAAATGTGTTTGGGATAGTGTTTGAACATCGTTTTTGAGAAGAATGTGAAGTGCAATAGTAGCAATGCCAAGGTGTTGCAGCTTAACAGCATGATAACATTCCAAGAAATGATTTTCTTTCCATGAATCTGTTTGGCATTTCTCAGAACAATATGTAACAACAGAGCAGTTGAAACAGGGTATAATATTATCAGAGGTCTTACAACAATGCCAGCATTGTGACTTGTAAAAATTTTGGAAAATGATAGATGCATATGGCTTCTCTAAGATTAACACATCTCCAGGTTTGAAATTCTTTTTGGCAACCAGATGTCTTCCTGCTGATACACTGTTAGCTATCACTACACCATCTGAAGCATTTTGAAGTATCTTATTGCTTTCATACTTGACTTCAAATGTCTCATCTGTGCTGCATTTCTCATCTTGCTTCGTTTCAGTGGTAGATAGATTTGAAATCTTTTCATTCAATCTGTTGATGGCTGATAACAGTTGATCTGTATTCTTTATCTTTTTTCTATGCTGGCAAATACTGTCTTCGGCTTGTGAGAGTGTAGCTTTGGCTTCTAGAACTTCTCCCAATGCAATTTGACATTCTGCTTTCCTTTTTAGCAGCTTGTGTTTTAAATCTTCAGGATAATTTAGCTGAATAGCCTTATCAATATCGTTAAGGCATTTTTGAAAATTCTTTTCATTAAAGAAAACTGCCGATCTGTTGCCGTAAGCAAGGGAAAGTCCGTGATTTTCTTTTGAACCAGTATTCTTGTTACCCTCTAATGGCCATGGGTAATGTCTGATACTGTCGTTATACAATTCCAGAGCCCTTGAGTTCTGACCAGCGACATAAAATCTATTCCCCTCTTTGCGGAAGATTTCCCCCTTCTCATAATTTTTTGAAGATGTTTTCCTCTCCACTTGTTCTTTTTTGTCAATCCATTTTTGAAGAGTTTCAACAACAATAGGTGTATTTAGCAGGGCAAGGATAAGTTGTTCATTTGAAAGATTGTTCTCTCTGTAATTAGGCCCATCATCCAATTTTGCCAGTGCTTTTTCGGTTAAATCGTCAAGAGTTTGCTGAAAAGTCATCCTTTAAAAAAATATTAATTCCTTTTTCGAGTACAGATTCTTAATGAATACTAAAATTGATATGTGCCTGAAAGGATATCCATTTGCCATGAAAAAATTTCCACGGGCCTTCACGAACGCGCCATTATTCAAACACAAGGTTACAAACTTTATTAACGAATTTTGTCATACTCCTGAAGGCGAAAGAACGATACTTACCACATGCTCTGAATTTTGGGGATGGGGGCTTTAAGATAAAGTTTTAATACAAATTTGAACCAAGTTGCAAAGCTTCTATAACTTTCGATCAATTATGTTGCCATCAATTCAGGGGTTGTAGGCCCCTGATCCTAGCCGCTGCGTCTCCCGAAAATTTTCTCCCAGCTGCATCACTAATCCTTTTTATGCAAAGAAAGTCAAATTGCAAGGCAGAAACAAGGAACAAAAATAATTGGTACCAATTACTCACCTCAACCACAGACACCAGATTTCTACAAAATAAAATTTACCTACAAAGACAAAACGTTAGTCAGGACAATTTTAACCAACAACCCCCCCCCCCCCCCCCTCTAAAATTCTTCAATTTAGGGGGCCCCTTGCACAATTTTAAAAGCCTTTTAAGTGCTCTTGATTTTAATCTTGTGTTTGAATGGAGCTAGGGGGCTTCGTAAAGTAACGAATTCCATTATAAGTATGGAATAAAGGGCCTGATCACAAGAACTTTAAGCTCGCGCCGTTAGCAGGGAGCCTCGAAATTTGTTTTTACTCCAGGGATTTTGCAACTTTCGCTTTTCCTGGTTGGAGTTTCCCCTAATGCAATGACTGCACTTAGTTTGTTGCTCAATTTGCCATACAGAGGTTTCTCCGGTGAAAAATGTTTCACCATGCTGAAAAGGGTAAATCAAGAGAGTGTGAACTAAGGTCCACAATGTCACAGTAGCGCATTGTTTCCTTATGTTTAATGGCAGCAGATTTTGATGTCCTGGGAGTTTTAAACCCCGATAAAATAATTGAAAAGTTTTCAGCAGTTAGGTAGTTTTATTGGGAATGTACTGAAATGCAAAATGGATACAAGTTTATTCGTGTTTTATGGTTGGTCGATCATGTTTGATTATGTTTAGCCAAGTACTGTGCACGTGACACGAATTGTTTTGTTATATTTGAAGGGGCCACAATCAACTTTAGGCCCAGGGCCCCAACAGACTTAAATGTGGCCCTGCCCCCCAACCATAGACCACATAATCTATATTATGTGCCTCGTCACGTGATAATATACATGTCCGTTTCTATGGTCATATAAAGAATTCATTAGCACGCTATTGTCTCAAAATGAATATACTGCCATTTGATAGATCCCTCAAGGAAAATTTTCAAGCATCTAATACGAAAAATTGATTGATAATTTAATTTCATTGTATCATTTTATTTTTGTTTTACTAAAGCTGGCTATTTTTCAATTAAAGATTTGTTTGCTGTGAAATGCCTAGGCTACGAATGGAATTGAGAAACCAATTGCTGATTCTGTGGTAGGTATTTACACTTTTTTAACTTTCTTTGTTGCGTGCAATTTTTTCATTTTTTGATGTCGTAGTAGAATTAGAGTTTTTAACCGTCTGCATCTTTCTGAAAAAAACCAAATACAATGGCAAAATTGGAGATACATACCAACAGAAATGTTTGTTAAGGGCCCTTTCTAAAACTTTTGAAAAATGCGAGGTCCCTAAACTTTAAATATTTTTCTCATTTCTTCATAGACCATCACTTTATCTAAGCTTTTTAATGTCGAAGAAAATAAACTTTACATTCCCATTTAAGCACAGGACTGTCAATTTTCATTATTCTATGTAAGATAATATATAAGCAGTTGATATAAAAAATATTATACTTCTGTAACGTGTTGAATAAAGTACTGAAGATTGAAAGAATTCTCAAGAACTTTTCATAATAGTCCAACATGTTTTGAAGCGTTTATGAGAAACTCTTTAGCAGGAGCATGTTTAGAGATCCATATAGAAGTGGCTGGTGCATAAGGTCTTTTGCCTTGGGTACCAGACTCACTCTATATAAGATAAGAGAGAGTATGTTTCAGTGCGCCCTCTCCTCGTTCTGATGGCCCGATAATAACCAATCAGGAGCAAGTGTACAGATTTTTGTTCGTTCAATACAAAGGTCACAGCAAAACAATAAACGAAGCTCTGGTGTGAAACGTTGAACAGAACACAGCATAAATTATTGCTGGCGACTGTAACGATAGAGTTTGAAGACGCTGTTAAAACTGTACTCAAAGAACCCCCCAACGTTTCTGCAGAGCTTTGAAATAGAATTTGTTCTTTTTATTATTATTCGGGAATGAATTCTATGGACATTCAGCACAACTTTTCGTGAACTGCATTCCCCAAAATTTACTAAATTGTTGCATCTCGATTGATATGTTGCTCTATTTCAGAGCTTGTTGTGCTACGCGAGTCCTGGGACTCTTTTAAGCAAACAGCGTCTGGTTTAGCTAGTGCTTGGCACACAGTAGTTGATTTCAAGCCAAAAACTAGAAGTAGAAAGTCCATTATTGGAGCATTTGAGGAAAATATTTTCAATACCCCAGAACAAACATTCAAAATCAATGTGTTTCTTAAAACTGTCGATACTGTTTTGATGCAGCTTAAAGAAAGGTTTTGTGGCCAAGATCTGGTTACTCCAACGTTTGATATTCTTTTCCAAACCGCCTAGCTAGAGCCACCAACAAAGACATCTTGAAAGCATCAAACAACTTGCTGAGCCTGTATCCTAAAGATTTTACAGAGGAATTGGAATCAGAGCTACGGGCATTTGCTAACGAGCTTCGCGTAGAAATGAAAGGGAAATGGACATCTGTAGACTTGGCTGATTTGATGTTGGAATGTCGAGTCAGCTCTTCATTTCCACAAGTCTTCAAAGCTCTTTTTCTTTTTGCCACAATTTCTGTCACTGTAGCTACCGCTTAGAGATCTTTCTCGAAGCTCAAATTGAATGTCTTGAATTCATTGTGAAAGGGCCCCCAAGCAAAATATTCCTAAGGGCCCCAAACTGTTCAGTTGCGCCATTTTTTTACAACTTATTTGATTGGAATCTTTCAACAGAAAAGTCTATCATTACTGCATTAATAATGTTTAAATTGGCTAAAGTTCTTTCGAATAAATCCACCGGAATGAGTTAAATAAAGCGAGTCTGGTACCCAGGGTAACCATAAGTACATATTTTGCCGGTTTAAAGTACAATCTTAAAACAAGCTTGCGCTCAAGTCAACCACATGCCCTCGTCGGTAAATTCTAAGTAGACTGGGAAGTAAATTTGTCATATGAATTTGGGAACTTGGAACTGAATTATGACTGGTTATCACTGTGCCTCGGAAACCTAGCATGCAATGAATATTGAAAACATAATGGCTTTTAGGGACTATAAAGGGCTTTGGATTTTTGAAAAATCAGGAATGATTGCAATTTGGTCAGCAGCATGTTCCAGTCCGAAATTTTTACTGTTCTCATCAAAGTGTCCTGTCGCAGTGAATTTCGAAGATCTACAAAAGGTTTTTCTATTTGTTACTCAATGACAAAACTAGGTACCAAGAAAGCTAGCCTAGAAGGATTTAATATTTGATTTGTTTTCATCGCATGGATTACGATTTCGGAATGTTATCGAACTGCCAAATGGAAAATTGGCTTTGCCTGGAGGGATTGCAAAAATGATGACAAACGATAGTATTTTGTATAGCTATTATTTAGCACCCATACATTAAAAGTTGAAATATATATTCACATTACAAGCTGAAAATTTTTAATTTCCTTACACTTGCACGGCTTGTGTAGCATAAATAGACGCTACGCCAATGTTAGGCAGATATGCTCCGACTCCGATTATGACCGCCCTGGTCAAATCTAAAAACATTCAACCTTGTTCATTCACTGACAGCGCTTTCGCTGTCCTGATTAATATTCGCATTTTCCTCGCTTATGTTGAAAGATACAGACCTTCCCTTATTAGGCTTTTGGTCTAATGCAGCAACCTTCGGCTGCAACGTGGTGTCTGTAAGTTCAATATTCTCTGTGGTTTGAGTTTCTTCTGCTTTTGAAATCTTCTTTTTCCTTTCTTCCTCATAGAATCGCATCGCCTCTTTTCTGTTTGATCTAGCGTCAATTATATCATCTGTTGATAGGAAAATAATAAAATAGGTTATGAAATTTGTTATCTACCTGTGACCTATTATATAGCAGGTATCCATTACAGAGGGGTGTCTCTTGCGCAGAAGCTGCGTCCATGTACATGAGTGTCTCGGTATGAAAGGCATTTGGGGTGTGTTTGTTCCTTGGAAGTATCTATTAATAAATGCCGTCCCCGTTAATTGATTGCCAATCGTTTTCATAGATTACATCGAGTTCCTGCTCAATGAAATCTGTTTCGATACTATTTTGCTGCATTTACATAAATTCTTAAAGTAAACCCTGATTGGCTCTTTCTACCCCTTACTAGTTTTTTTCTCGATTAAACCGTTCCTCCTTTGTCATATTCTCCAAAATTGAGAGGAGCAGTGGGAAACATTTTTTCTACTGTTTCGACTGTCAAGCAAAACATTTTGTTCTTACATTCTTTTCCGCTTTGCCCTTAAATCGTTTATTTTGACATATGACTAGGGGTATTTCAACAGGTTATTTCTTTCTGAGCTGGCTAGAAAAAAGTTTCTTGAGTACTGTGAGCCACTATAAGAAAAGCTTAGCAACCTCAGTTGAAAACGTCTCTGATCATTTCATAAAAAAACTCAGTGATGTACCTTAACAAGAATCATACATTTCAGCCAAGTGATCAAATTTGAAACAAAGAGGGCTCTAAGTAGATATCAGTTGTACTGCAAGTCAGGATTCAAAGTTAGAGCCTTTTTAATTAACTTTAAAAGGTCATCTGGGTCTTCTTATTAGATCGTAGACCGTAATGCTATAAAAAGACCAGAAAAACGATATGCAAAATGACCAAATTTTGTAGGGGTTTGAATATTCCCCTGAATTGGGTCCTGCTAGAATTACAATCCAGCTTCTAATCAATAAGAAAGCTGTTAGAGGAATGTAAACAAAAAGCAGTTTACAAAATGATAAGACGCTTACCAAGAGTCGTATTCGGTTCTTTTAGGAGACCAAATGTTGCCAAGTGGATCGCCTTTCTTGATAGAAACCAAAATCCATAGCGGTATTGCCGTCTTGTGAGGGGGTAGAGCCATGGGTTAATGACACTTTGAAGGGAAGCTAGCCTAGCTGAGAAAAAATCGAGTCCTTCTGAAAATGGAACGCCGCTGATTGCCAATAACATTCGAACCTGCAAATTCAAGCAGCATTTGATAAGGGTGATCATGTTTCACGGTCAATTTTTGAGAAAGAAGAACTTGGTTAAGAACCAATTTTATGATGCTTTGAACAACGAAGATTTATCAGGATGACACCAAAGAAATTTACAATGCTTGCGAAAAGTACTTGGAACACCGAAGCTTCAGTAAAATTGGAAATCGCTCCAGGAATTTTTTTACCATAAAGAACAACGAAGCTAAAAATCTCTGATGATGCTGAAGTTGCCATTGTCTGGCGTAAAACTTGTGATGGACATAAAGATCTAGGCCAAATTTTATTTACAGTATCACTGCCTATGTTTTTGATTGACAAAAAAGTATTGTTCCATTTCGAAATCTTCCTTCGTTAAAAAATTATCAAAAAATGTTCTCATGCTATTCAAGATTTTGTCTATATTATCCGATTACAGGCCAATCGAACAAAGTTTGAATTGGATATTGGATAGAGTCGGTCAAGAAATCTAGTTTTTTATGTAAAATCGAGTGTTGGTGCAGTTCATTGTCGTTCACTCACTAGAAACAGTTACATCTGCCAACAGTTACAAGCTACATCTGCCCTCATTTTTTCGAATTTCGGGCAACATTTGGTACAATCTGCCTATACAAATTTGATAAGAAGCTTTAAACAGCTGATGCTTTTCTTCATCAGTCGAATTTTCATATCTGCAAGAACTAGCCATCAATAGCGTTGTTCTGTTTGACAAGGCGGGTAGATGATGATGGAGTAGCGTGAGGATGGAGACTTGGGATCGTAGCATCGTGTCAATATTTTGAAGTGTTCGTTGCAATAATGCATCTCCCCAGAGAAAGACAGATTCGTAGCATTTACTAAATGATAAAAAAATTCTGCTAGGGATGTAGTGAGGGGTTTTCATACATGGGTGTGCAACTATCAAATACTGCTGAACGGTCATCTAGACGCTGTATGTTTTGAAGCCTTATCAGGATGTCGACATTACGAGCTTTACAGGAATACCTCTATAATAACATAGAAAATTTCATTTCAACACTTATTAAAATATTTTAATTTCAACTGCAGCTTCTCATGTACAAACTTATTGTATTTTTTACTCAGTAAGGCTTTTGTTTTGACGAACTTTGTTTAGAGCTTTTCCTAGAATATTTTCTTCTTCATTCAAATTTATGTAAACTGTGTGATGTTTTACAGCTGAAAGCAAGGACGTTCAGGATTTTTCACTTGATGCCCGTCATTGAGAGATATGCATGAAAATACTTGCTGAGTAAAATAATTATGAAGAATGTTCAGATCTTCATTTAAATTTGAGCTCATCTCCACCTGAAGCAAAAATAGCTTGATGTTGATATTAAAAAACAATTGCTGTGGTCTTTTAACAAAAATATAAAACAATTTTTCAAATCCAGTCACCTAGACATTCAACTATAATTCTATATCTGCGGTCTTTTCTAGGCTCTTTTAATATTCATCACTGTAAAATTGGGAAGCTCTTTAAAATTTTGATGAATGCTCTCTGTTAGAAGCTGTGATAACTGTTATTTGCTCTGCAAAAAAACTCTTTGGGTAATCTTATAAAACTAAAGAATTTTTTTTGAAAAAGATTACTTGGAGACCGTTTACTTTTCGCACAATTTGAGCGATTGCAAAACACTGTTAGACTGGAGCACCTCTAACAAAGAGCCGTTGTGATGAAGTATTAAAGAGATGTGCCTCGGGATCATTATGAGACGCAGCGGGAGGAGGTTATTTGAAGCCTGTGACTTTTATGGGTCTTATCTAGATATGTATTTTTTACGGTCAAATATTCCCATGCATTACCAAACAGAACGAAACAAATAAAAAATAATTCAATATTTCTGTCAATCATAGCAGGAAATTCATGAATTATTTGTAATGGTTGGGAATTCTATGGTTGGGCCATCTTTGACCCATAATATATGGGTCAAATATGTTATAACTTAACCCAGTCAAAGTTTAACAATGGCTTACCAATTTAATATATAAATTCAAAATAACGAAGTCGTGATAAATACCAAAGCAAGGAGGACTACATATAATCATATAGTTTTTACAGACAGTCTCCTTCTAAAATATTTTGAATTTTGAAGACCGCGAGCATCGAAATAGAAATGTATCTAGAAATGCAGTAAAATGTATAATTTGGTGGAAAGGAACAATTTATCAGTTGAAAGCACTGGTGGAGAAATCGAAAAGACTGATGGGGAGTTTCCTCAATCTTGTTTGCTAACGAAATCAAGAATAGTGTCTTGGAATATAGTCAATTACAAAATGCATAATGTCTGACATCGTTTGAGTACTTAATTCTATGGTGATAGATTTGAGACTGTCAAGTACTATAATTATCAAATTTTGGTTGACATTTCCTTTAACATTCCATCTAAAGATAATATATTTTAAATTTTCTGATTGTGCATTTAAAAAAATAATACGTTTTGTATTGGTTTAGATATGCATCCTTTCATTGACTGCCAGTTGATGAGTGGAAATTTGTGTTGTTTCTTAGCCGTAACAAAGATTACGTTTTCCAAAAAGTTCTGGTTAACGACTTTACAGTCCTACTGAAGCTAATATGCGATCATATGAAAATAACTTACCAAAAATGGTAGCCAGCAAGCTAGAAACAATCCAGTTGCCATGATACTAGTTCTAAGTAGTTTCTTCTCTTGCTTTGGGCTTAGTCTTTTGTATGACTTTCTTTGTTTATAATCTGAAGAGGTATCCTGCAAAGTTTTCTCTTCTCTCTTTGAGACTCTAAGCGAAGGTTTTATCTTTTGAATCAGTCTTTGCGCTTGCAAGCAAACTCCAATGTTTGTAGCCACTACAAGCATTATTATAATCCCCAAAAAGCAAATATGCATTCCTAGTAGAACTGCTGATAAGGTTGTGTTGTGACGAATATCGAATAAGCAATAGCTTCCAGGGTATTGCAGCACATTACGACTCATGCCAAGTAATGGTAGCATGCTGACGATGCCAGTTACTGCAAACAGCGGTAATAGCAATGCAGCTAGTCTATATTTTCGTGTTTCATCGTATAGCAGATGGTCTTTATAACAGAATGGATATGACATTGCAATGAAACGATCCAGACTTATTAGAGATATGACAAGTATTGAGGCGTATTTACAAAATGTGATTATTGTGCTGTGGTAATCGCATGCTGTTTGGCCACCAATGTATTCCGCGTTGGCGTAGCTTAGAAGTGCCTGGGTGTATGTCAGTGGCAGGCTTGCTAAATCAAGTATAGTCAGTAAGAGGATCAGTATATTTGGGATGCTTTTACGATGCTGCAAGACTCTAGCGATGATAATAAGAACAAACGTGTTTCCAACTATGCCTATTAGCTCTGATATAAGAAGCGTAATACCGCCTGCCAACCGTAGTGACCTAGAGAGGTCTGGGTAATCCCACTGCCGCTCAATTGGCACCATCATCCAGAAATTGATTTCTGTGTTATAAAAAAAGATATCAACTCTATCATGTAGATCAATATTAAGTCTTTAAGACAAAACAGGCATATAAGCTAGTTCTTATAAATATATGCCAGCTAACTCACCCAAAAGTTATAGGAAGCATCTAACTTGTATTGTACACACTTCTTTTATAAGAGCGATTTTCTAAGAATCCAAGCATTAAATTTTGTCAAGAGCAAGTTAAGAACAAGCTGAAACTGAATGCCTTAGAATGTAAGAATTTAAGAACATTGTTACTGATGATATTACATTAATTACTGGTTTAATTTTTTGCTAAGGTCATTACAAAACCAATCCTTGAGTTATACACATTCAAAATTTATTTGCAGTAAGATGTTATCTCTTTAGTAAATTTAGGACAAATAAAAAACAATCAAGCCTCAATCTTTAAAAAAAAAGAATATCCAGCCTGAGCCTCAAGTTCCTGGTTCTTATAAAAATAGAATATTTTTCTGAAAAGGTTCATTACTTCTTATATATTTCTCAGCAAATATGAGACAACAACGTCGTTTCAATAAGAACACTAAAACAAATTGGCAAGATGGGCTACTAAAATGCATTTACTTTGTCTGCCAATTCAATAATCGAAAGGGATCATTCTTGTCATTTAATTTTCAACAACCTTGACTTAATCGAACCTAAGAACTATGACCAGAATAGACAAACATGTACTTGTTATTGTACGAATTAAGAAAGAGTTTGACAGCTATAACAGCCACGAGACATCAGACATGTGAGCCCATGGCATTTTTGATGTTAAAATGCTGGAATGAAATTAAATCCTTTTTGTCCCTATGTTACAACCTGATTTAATTGTTTAATAAAAAAGGACCCAGTCACACACATATAATTACCGACTTTTAACTGTCTGCGCGTGCGAGATTCAAACAACTGTTCTATGAGGGGGCCAAACGAGCGCAACATTGTTTGATCAAGCATGAGAACAAAGGGGATGTTTTACGAATTGTTTGATGGAAATAAAATTTCGTAAAACATTTTCAAACATCTTCGAATGTCTTCAGGCAGTATATAATATGATAGCCAAACGGATAAAACATATTTTATCCAAAAGTGTTGGATAATGTTAAATGCCGAAATCCAGCGGCCTAGGTTGAATTTGTTTACGTTTATACCACCAGTTTTGTACCATTTGATAAATGTTCGTATCTCGAAGCGTTTTGATATGATTGACCTTGTTGCAATTAACTTCTTGGTGAAGTCAGCACAGACTCACTAACTGCAATTGGAATTGCCAATGCTATCTTAGGAGTTAATGGTTTACGATAACGTGGAATCTCTCTTGTCCACGTGACCATAGCTCAACATAGGCTTTCCTGATTTGCTTGTTTGGTAATAACAATAATCTCTTAGAAGAAGCAGATAGAACATTAAAAACATAAGAATCAAGAAATGTTAATCCATTTTCGGTTCATATTTTGAAACTCGCCTTTAATGTTAATTTGTGGGCAAGAAACCTTGCTTGCTCCTATGGTTGGTCGTTAGTCTTAATCATTGCTAACTCTAATGTTATTGCTATACAAGATTACTAGAGATCTGCTCTTGAAGTTGTTTGCTTCTAAGTTTAATTCCTATTTAGTTTTTACTGTCAAAATTCAATTTGCTAAATGCTTTAAAGAAGAGTAGATCAAAATCGATGATGATGTTGACTGCATTTTTCAAAAGCTAAAGTAAAAGCGGCTCTTGCAAAAGTTGTCAGTACTAGAAATATTTTCTAACACTGCTGTTAGGATCGCTTATGCTGCGATCCTAATCTCACTGTTTTGATTTGATGGAAAATACAGATGGAGCTTTTTGTACAATGTTTTCCATTTTAGGGAGTTACTCACAATTTATGTCTGAGTCTTTGTCTGGCAATTTCAAAAGTGCAACTTTTCATCGCCACTGCATATTAAATATATTATATATTTTGCTATAAAACAGCTATTGATTCAATTTTTTACCCCGGGGGGATTCTATGAAACAATGATTAATTATCTTTAGATGGAGGATTGTTTTCAAAAGAGCAGTTTTACGAGCTGTAGGTTCATTGATATCGATGCAGATTTTTGGAATATATTTTTGCATATTGCTACATACTGCGTATTGCATATTGTTTGAGGGTGGACAATAGTCATCATTAACATCCAAATTTCAATGTGAATAGCTAGATTTCAATACCAGTTACTGGACTTGATTTTAATATTTGTAACAAGACCTCCATGTTAGCAGTTAAATCTCAATAATAATTGCTAGACCTCGTTATTATTGGCTAGGTTTCAAAACTATTGACTGGATCTCAATATTGATAGTTAGACCTCAATATTAGTAGCTAGGTATCAAAACTAGCGACTGGATCTCAATATTTGTAAAAATATCTCAATGCTAGCAGGTTAATCTTGATATTGATAGCTAGGACTCAATATTATTGTAATATTAGTAGCTAGATCGCAATACTAGTCACTGGATCTCCATATTTATAACAAAGCTTAGATTTTAGGTGTTAGATCTCAATGCTAGCCACTGGATCTCATTTTTTTGTAAGAAGACCTTAATAGTAATAGCCAAACCACAATGTTAATAACCAGATCGCAATAAGAGTGGCTAGATCTCAGTATTTGAAACAGAAGTAGCAGAAGATGTTCTTATTGATCTTTCGTCACTTTTCCTGTTTCTTCTAAACTAATGCAAATATGAGAAGTTAAGTGCAAAATAAGTATAATGAAGCTCGTTATATTCCTTTTCAAATGATATTCCAAATTGGACAACCATCCAAAAAGATGTTGGAAAAAACTCTTTCCTTTTTCTAATGCACACCGGCTAGAATTTCAAAAACTGGCTGCAAAGCATCACAATGCTTTAAGATACAGAATACAGGAAAACACATATTTCTGTGAAGGTTTTGAGTATATGAAAATGAATATGTATTCTTCACCTTTGTGAGTCTAAAGTAGTTGATCTGCACGTCCAATTATGAACTCCATCAAGTGTACATTTTAAATTCTGTATCACTTATGGATCCCAGCTATTTTATGCCCTATTTCTTGACAAATTTTAAGCAATAGTGACGCACAGCAAAAAACTTTTTTCAGGCATCAAAAACTGAAACTGTACTTTAAAAAGCATTGAAGGTTAAGAAAACCTTGATTTAACTAATTGCAAAAAAGTATACTTTGGACTTAAAAGGCCCAGAAAAAATCCCTTGACAACTAATTATCGATTATTTTTGCTTTTAATTCTAAAAGTTATGTTTTTCAAGCGAGTCAAGATAAATCAGTCTTCTAATTGTAATTTCTCAGTGATGCAAGTTATGAAGGAATTTCATAAAGTATCTGGACCTTTGATTCCAGTTTACAATTTTTATTATTTCCGAATACCCATAAATTTACAACGCTCTTACCTTCAGGTGCATCCAATACTTCTTATTATAAGAACTCGACACTTCTCCTTTAATTTGCTCTGCAGGACTTTTTTGCAAAAGCCAAACCTTAAGAGTTGCAGCTATTTTCGATCAAATGCACTTTATATAATCTTTGACGTCAACTGGCAACCATCTGCTAGCGCAAAAACGTATTCTGTCCTTCAATCTAACTTTAATAGATAAGGCTGTTAATTTGCTACACTATCGATGAGCTGAATATAGCTGCTATGTCAATACTACGAAACCGAGTTTAACTGGAGCATGTTTTGCGCGCGTAATCTGTCATTATGAATCATACTGACATATCAGTTATCTTGTCTGCATTGTTATTTTTAGTCCGAGCCAAAAAATTCATAACATCCTGCTATCTTTCGGCATTTCCAATGTGAGCTACCAAGATCTGTTCAGCAGACAATGAGCTCGAGCTGCCGCACATATGATCATAAGGTTATCCGATTTTCTGCAAAATACAGGTGGTTTTATACGCTTACGCTTATACTAGATATACATTATTCATTAGCTATTTCCAAATTTAGCTGCTAAATTAAAGCTATTGGCGGTCACCACTAGCCGTAATTTTGAACTAAAAAATCGAATATTAGGCACAATAAATTGAAAGAAGAAAAATTACGCAAGATGACTTTCTCCAAGATGTGCTTACATAACAAAAATATTTCGGCTTAAAAAAGATTCCAACGTTTTAACTTACGAGCTCAATTTAGCAGCCCGCCATGCCTTTGCAGTAACAACTGCATTTAAAGTGCAATAGACATTTTCAGAATTAACAAATATATATGACTCTCATTTGTTACAAATTTTGAGGCAATAACGAATGTATTACTGTTATAATGCCTGCCTCATCCTACCACAATGTCTAGTCCTTATTGCCCATAATTATTGCCCATATTTCTTTCATTTACAGTGACATTATTTACACGTAGCAAGTCACGAGCCAACGTGTCATAAATTTGACAAATAATTTCTTAAGCAACGTGCATCTGTCACATTATAAATTTTTCCAATTTTCTTCAAAGGAACTCAATAAAAGCATCCTGGTTATTGTAAAAAAGAACCCATTTTAGGCATAAAATACATAGTGTTCATACAGTAAAATTGTATTCCACGTTGGACACTTTGATGAAGTTCTTGTTCTTAAGTATCCCAGACAGTAGTGCCGAAAGAGATTGCTTGAGTGGGTGTGTTGGGAAGTTGTAAAGGGACGTAGTTAGATATTGGTCCAATCTTATGTCCAGCATGTGCCTAATTCATTACTAACGCGTGTCATCGGTATATGTTGAAAAATATGAGTTTATTTTTGGTTGACCAGCGAACATAAAAAAACGGGCTAAGCTCGAAATGTCGTTAGTTAATTCGTTATTTTTTCCTAGTAAAATTTTACTAATCTTCCTGTTTATACTCCATTATATTGTACAGCACGCAAACTAGTATAAAATTATAAGAGTCTCTTATTTATTTTGCCCTCTTTCTGCCATTCTGTCTGATGGAACATCTTTCATGGGCGAGGAAAATGACCTAGACATGCAATTAAGGCATCTTAAAAAACCTTGTCAGAGACAAAACTAGGTTAGAAATATGCTAACGAGTTTTCTAATTTTTTGCAGGTCAGTAGTAACAGAAGGAAAAATGTATCCACGAGGTCAGGTGTTATGTACAGGATACAAAATGCGGTAAGAAGGTAAATGATGTAAATGTTCAGTTTTGTTGTAGAAAATTTGCTTGTAACTACTTTATCCCATCATATGACAGAATTCGAAACTAATCTGTACTGAGCATAATTTCAGACTTGCAATGCTTCTGTACTAAAGTCAACTCAACTCGGTAAAATTCGAACTCTCTAGGGGATCGTAAAATGTTCAATTTAAACAATTTTTTCAAAAATCGTGGATTTTGTCACCGTTATTTCTAAATATCCATCTTATAGCCTTTATCCATATAATTAAAACTTGCATAGCAGCAGTTGTAAATGTAATCACCAATATGCACTGTATTGACTGTACGGCCGGGGGGAGGGGGGGGGGGGCAGATCAAGATTCCTCGAACTTGGCAGTCTCATCAATTCGACATATTAGGAGGATTGAAGTACTTATATCAACCCCGTGTATTTTTGAAAATTCGGAAGTTCGATTTACATGAATTGGAAAAAGTTGACTTTATAGTTTGATAGAAACAAAATAACTGCAAATATAAATCAGTTGTAGCCCGTGAAAAAGAACTAATAACCGCTTTCTACTAACTTCAAGGGTACTTTCCAATTAAGGAAGAACATGCATACTCGTAGTATCGGCAAATCAACCTAAAAAACGATAAAACCCAAAAAATTTGCCTAACAATATGTTCCTTTATCTCTGTTTCACATATATTCTTTTTTTCTAAAATTGCAATTATCAACTCTAGTAAGCTATCTAGCCTCTAATTACTGAGCAATCCTTACCATAACATTGCTGCAGCTGCTTTTTTTCTATTAGGCTTGCGTAAGAAACGACCGAACTAGACTAAATGATTCTATGCACCAGGAAATACTGATATAAAACGGGGGAAAACTTTAAAAAAGATACGAAACAACTTCTTTTCTTCTGCTAAGAAACAACAATAAATCACAAGCTTTGAATATTTTTGTTGATGATTTAGATTGAATTTCATCTTACTATTTTCTACCACGAAAATCCATGAAGACAGTCACCATCAATTTATCATTATCATCAGTAAATGTTCGCACGTAAACAATTTCTAACTAAACACTTGTCAGTAAGACAAGGGGACGATGGCACTGATCTTCGCTCACACTTGCCAAAAGAGATTCTAGAGATTTTATTCTTGAAACTTTGAATTTGAATCAGCATTGAAACGATCATTACAAAAAGAGCAAGGTTAAATTGGAGATACAACTATGTTCTTTGGAAAAACTGGCTGGCATTACATCACAACATTTTATAGACAGAAGCTGATGGCGTTACACAACGTTCAATTCTGAATTGACAGAAACGGAATGAATGAAGACACCTTTATCGCTTAAAAGTCATTCAAAAAGTTAATTGGTAGTATTTACCGAAAAATAACTGCGACTAGGTAACATTTAAACGCAGTGTCTCTCTCTAATAGGAACAGTCAGCGGGAGCTACTAATTAAATTCACACCATAGCTTGATTACACTTTTTCAATTTAGCTACTATTTGCCATGATGAATGAAAAAACATAATGAATGGGTTTGTGCTTAGAAAAATTATGTTTATGCACTAGAAATATCAACAAAGAAAACATGGTACACGAACGAAATTTCTTCAAATGAGGATATTAAGGTCTATTCGAATTTGTTAGCGGTGGTCAAACTTCCCTGCTCCCTGCAAACGTATACTCGATCTAGTTGGCACCTTTTTGTGTTTTGAACATTTTCAATACAACATTTGAAAATGTGTATTAGATAATACCGTTGATTTGAAAACGATTGTTGAAAGGGAAACAAACACATTGGTTACGCCAAACTCTTAAGCCAGCTTAGCTTGCCTTTTTCGTAGCAATAATTTTTATCACTAAAATAAGAGTTTAAGACATGGGTGTATAAAACAAAGAATAAAATTATGTCTGCTACAACAAAGAAGTGCAAATTTCAACTTTTCATCATCATTTTTTTCAAGTAATGAAATTAATCTTTGCATGTGGTGTTTTGATACAAAGAAGTGATGTGTATTAAATCAAACAAACGAACTCAGAAACATGAGAAATAAACCATTTTCTTAGGTAGAATTATTGTGTTAACACAACAAACTTGAGTTTTTGTAAACGCTATTATATGGTCCTAAATTTTAAATGTGCAATGAGGAATACGTTTTTGAAAGCAGGTGAAATAATGGTATGCTTTTTTACCTCTTTTGTCTGAAGACATGATGCGAAACTCGATGTTCAAACCAGTAGGACTAGCATATATGATCGTCTTTTCACCAGTCAAAGTATGCTACAACATGTTATGTAAAAATTCATATGCGATGTGATGAAATCAAGAATCTTCTCTACTTTGATGTTAATTTTGACACTCGTCACAGAAACACATGCTTCTTTGTCGCTAAAAACAGTTGCCAGGCATTGCCTTAAAATGAAAGAAACGGTCTTGTTTTAAATTTTCGGGCTGATCTCTCACCAGGGCGGAATCTAAAGTTGTTTCCAAATATCTCAAAGGTGTATCCCTCGAGTTCAAATTCAAACAAATTGTTGTTTTTTGGCACCCCTATGAAGGAAAGATAAATATTTGTACACACGGGAAGATTTCATTGCTCAAAATACCAATATCAAATTGTTAGGACTTTTATTTGTCGAATATATGCACTAAAATCGCATGAACATAAAAACTGATTTAAAATGTAGAGTGGAATTTCTGCATATATTGTATTATGCATAATTTAACTCTACTTGTATACTTTTATTTTTAAATATTGTTTGCTGATTATTCAGTCTTCTATGTCGGCCTATTTATCTTCAAAACGAAATCTCGACCCGAGATGCTGGATAATGCTATCGGAACAATCTACGGCAACGACGTTCTCTATAGAGCTTTTATCTCTCTTGTAAAAATGGTTGCATGTCGAAGCGACGCGATGTGAATTTAAAAAAAAACACTCTGACTACGAAAACACTTAATTTTACACAGAGGAAACAGTTTCCGCTTGTTTTTTATTCCTTTACTTAGGATAGAAGTTTCAAGCAAAACCTTATAAATCTACGTAGAACACCAATTCTTTCCTACATTTTCCTTCTTTCCAAACTTCTACAATTTTAACTGACAAAAATTATCTCTTTGAAACCATGCGACTAGATTCCAACTCTTAAAAATCCTCACAGATGCTTATTCTTAACTACTGGTGTAAAGTCAAGTGAACATACGAATTACATATCAATTAAATTAGTACCTGTAGTTGAAATTTCTGATTTTTGAAGCTAGTAAGTAAACTAAAAATCCAAATTATGATTAAATTGTCAAGAAAATCTATTGAACTTTTAACTCACCACTAACTTTATCGCTTTGTGTCACAATGTAAAACATGTTTTTTGTTTCTTTTAGAACGATACCACAGCTCCCAATATACGTTGAGCACTTTGACTTCGTTACTAAAACAAAAAATATACCTATTTTCCACAATTGTGGTGCCAATTTGTAATTACTGCACTTAGTCGGAAAGGAACTCCAAAATGCTGCGTCAAGAATCAACAGGTAATTCCACTGAGCCAAAAGACTTGATGAAATAAACGAAAAGCTTTGACTTCAGCCCCCCTTCAGCCCCCTTCAGCCCTAAAGATTTTACCATAGCAAAGAGATTGGTTTCTTCTGTTTCAGCTTACAAACGTACATTAGAGCCGTTAGTTTAAAAGTTAAATTTACAATGCCCAGGCAATTCAGTAGCAATATTTTCCACAATGGTGCTGCCCAGTTGCAATAGCTTCAGAACCATTGCTCATTAAACTGAGCCAAATAACTCAATAGAATAAACGAAACATATTTGGGGCGTATCCTTATGATAAATATATAAAAAGCTGGGAAAAAATCTTGGGACAGCAGATATAACAAAAAAATTTAGTTTTTATTTATAATGAAATTATAAACAGGTTGGCTTAGAGAGCTGCGCCTGTTTTGATTCGTCTTAGGATCAGAAAGTACTTTCATAATACATTTGGGGGTATGTTTCAGAAGATGAAAAAACTACTCTAACTGAGCCGTATTCCAGTTCTAACAGTGAAAAGCATGGTATTTAACACCCCTAGGACAAAAGCCCACCTGGAGCCAAATGTGACTTTTGTTGGTACAGAGAAGATTATCTTTGTTACCCATATGGTTGATGTATTTAATTTTAAAATGCTTCATATTATTTCGCTCTCCTGTTTAGCAACCCATTAAGTAGCCTGCTAAGTATTCAAAAGTGGCTTTAAAAAAAGCGATTGTCTAAAAACAAATGAAAGTTTTTTTATTTGCATGATAATTTATCTATGTTTAGTGTTTCTTCAATGTTTGCTAATTTCAAAAGCAATTTTTGAATTTGGTCGAGTACTTATTTGTTTGGTCTTTGACAGCATGCATGCGGCCTGTCGTCTGAAGAAGGCAAATGTCACAGTTAAAACTTTTTGATATGAGCCAATTAGGACAAAATAAAGCACTCTTGATAATTATTAGGCGTCAACAAAATACTTTAAACACAGTGTACCAACAGTAATTAACTTATTTGCTTCCATCAAAGCTAAGAAACTAACCCTTTTTACAGAATTCTGAAATTTGAAAATTCAATTATTACAGAGTCTGAAATCAAAATAAGACCTGTAGCAAAATGTTCACAGTTCAGTTTACCTTTGAGTAATGCGCCATGATAATCTGCCTTCAGTAATTTGTTCTCAATTGATTTTATTTTCCTGGAAATGAAGTTTGATATAAGAAAAGAACAGTCATAGCTTTTTCTTAGTTAGAAAAAAATTGATTAGTTAGAAAGCCAGATGCTATTACAAAATATACAGAATTCTTAACATCTTGCTTTTACTCTGGAATGATGTTTGGTGTAGCAGGTACACTATAACGCTCTGTTTGCTCTTATGCCCGCATTTTTCTTTATTTCTCATCCACAATGCACTTGCAATCCTATGTGTAAAGTGTACCAAATATAATCATTTGATAACCTCATATTATTAAAATTGCCAATGTTGGCAAAGACCATGATACAACTTTTGTTTGGGGGGCAGCCCTGATAAATAAGTGAAAAAACAGCCATATTTCACAAAATAGAAGTATTTCACTTATACTGCTTAAGTTTTTTGAAGGGTCCCCCCCAGCCCCCACGGTCTCTCGGTCCTTCAATGTTGATCTCTTTAAGCTAGGTCTTGGTAGAGCATATCACTTTTTATTACTTGATGAAAACATTGGACTTATGTGTTTTATTGCAAATGAACAAGTTCTTTAAAATTCAAAAACGTATCAAGCACTGGACAAGCTGATAATGAGCCAAATGAAACTTGATCACTACTTACAGTGAAGACTGTCCTCTCAGTCCAAGTAAAGACTTCATATAGTCATTCCAAAGTTTATTCAATGGAACATAGTTTTCATATCTAAGAAAAATTGACAAAAATTCAATTTTAATGACTGCATATGTATGTAAAGTACAAAAAATACACTGAAAAAATGCTTTATTGTTTAAATACCATTTTTTTTAATTTTAATAGAAATTACTGTATTACTGGTCTGTCATAAAGTGCTCTATGTCATATAGGCAGTGCTGCGCATGCTTTAAAGTGTAAATAACAAGATAGTTCTAAATTTTTCAACTCCCAGTTTCATGCTTAAAGTGACCATTAGCCAACTGTTGTTTCAAAATTTTATATAGCTATCAGTAGACTTAATTGATTAAGTAAAAATTGGGCAAATTCATAAGAGTGTCAGGAAAAGATTGTAGATTCAAGTTCAAATGTAGTTAAATTTGTCATGGAGAGTTTCAATCCGCTTGCTTGACTGTCCTTAAGTTTAAGCTTTCATCGAAGGGCAAAGTTGCCAGAGTTGCAACCTCCCTAGTCCATGAAAAACTGGCCTGCACCAGGCAATTCTATTGGGAACTCACACATTATGTTGGGGAGCTTTTGCTGAATTTTTTTTGGCTTAGAAATACTTTGTTGAAAGGTTAAGTGAAATTTAGGATAAGTACCAGCTAATATGGAATAAATTGCCTTACTACACTACAAGGATGATACCATAGAGAGCAAAAAATATATACCTGATGACCAATATATAAAGTAATTATCACAACAATTATAATACAACAAGAAAACTTATTACAGATACACAATGTATTCTGAAGTAGAGACTGATGTTGGGGAGTTCGCTACTGTATTTTAGAGGTTTTGCAGGAAAAATTTGATTATCTGCCATAATAAAAGAATACTGACTAAAAACCAGCAAAACAAATATTCAAACTTCAAATGAATCATTTATGCTAAGATTTAAAATGATCATATGGAAGTTTAAAATTTGATAAATCAGAACTCACTTTTGATTTTCTTCTGGTATTTTACACAAACCAAGTTCCCTTTTCTGCTTTGCAGAAAGACCAGTAACTCTATTTTTCCGCTTTATTTTGACTTTATGAATAGGGTCCACCATTAAAGGTTTTAGCTTCAGCTGTGTCAATAGTCTTGACTCTGTATCATTTAGAGTCTTTTTGAAAAACTTCTTTACATACTTTTCAGAAGATGTATTCAATGGCTGGAAAAAGCAGATTGCATCAAGAAAACCTTAATATATAGTATACATAAAAAGTTACAAAATTTTAAAATAAAGTAGTAAAGTAAAAATGTATCTTTTCAGTTTCCCAACATTTGTTTCAATTTCCAAGCATGATGACAAGTAGCAGTTATTTTGTGGGCTGACAGTCAATGTAAAAAACTATGAGCAATAGAGTGTAGGTATGAAATTAAAAAGTTAGATTAACTAAGTTCTTGCAAGCTTCTTATTCAACATTTCTGTTCTACTTTTAGGATATCTAAAATTGTTTAGTAATACCTGCAAATCCTCTCTGAAAACTGTAGGAAGTGATGCATATATAGATCCTGTTTAAAATAAATTAGTCAACTGAAAAATAGCTGCTTCCACACTTCTCAGTAAAATTTTTCAAATTCACGTAATTCAGCAACATATTTACAATTTATTGATATATCGAATACATTTTAACCAAAGATATATTGATAAGATGTACAAAGTTAAATATTGACCAATACAATATTCTCTATCTAATCAAATTTGCAGTAAGTTGCCTTGCCCAGGACACAGAGAGAACCAAAAGTTTGTCAAGCCCAGTGCCCTGTCTGGCGAATGAGTCAGGTATATACTAATTACTTTCATATAGACTGCTGCTGCATTGCATGGTTGAAAAAATATACCTAATTTAAGATTAGATTCAAAAGATTAATTCTCAAGACAATTACTTGTTGTGAAACAATGAAGAAGTAACAATATAGTGTTTTCACAGATTAAAAGGCTGCAAGACATACAATTGCAACATTCATACGAGCTATTTAGCCATATGCTGCTTTGACGTGAATTGCTTTAAAATTTGGAATTATTTAACATAATCTAATCCTGAACTTGAAGTAAGATAAAAAGTTAAGATAAAAATAGCCATTTTCAGTTTTGCTTCTACGTAAATTGAATTTTTCCGTACAGCGTTTGAACTATCATAATGAAAAGAATATTGTAAAGAAATAACAGAATATTGACAATAATTATGTACCTGACATCTTATCGTGTTTACCTGGCAGCCATCATCATTTCACGAGAAATAATTTCTTCATTGAAATTGTGGTTGTTGCTGCTATTCAAGAGCAGGACAGGAAAATGGAACTGAATTATATAGGCCTGACGATTCTGACGATTCGCTCTGACGATTCGCACGGAAACCGCTGTACAAAGTATCATCAATAACTTTTAGTTTAAAAGAGATATTAAGTTTATTTTTGTTTTAACAACATATTTAAAGATTGTTTAAGAGGAATTTAGCATTTGGAAACTGAAAATTTCGTAAGATGTATTAGTAAAGATGTATTAGTAAGATGTATTAGTAAAATTTGACAATTTTCCGACATTAATCGAAAACTGCGTATCGAAGTATCAAAAATAACTTTTCGCAAAATCACCACAGGATCTTCAATCGAGATTTATTGGAAAGGCAACTCGATATTCTAGAGGAATTTGCATGTTTCGACTCAAAACCTAGAGTTTTCCAGTAAAAATATGCCCTCTGAAAAACTTGCGAAATTGAGCTTTTCAAGAAAATCGAGGGTCAGTGTATCAAAAATAGCTTTTCCCCATTGACAAAAATCAGCCGGATTTTTACGTTTTTCTAGCATCCCAGCAACATTTAAGAGGAATTTTGCATCTACAAGCATATTGCCACCGAGAAAGTTGGGGAAATTTCCACTTAAAGTTTGGCACTAGAACAGCCATCTTGAAAATAGGCCATTTTTTACGGACCGGCAAGTCGTCAGTTTTGGCCAAAAAACCGGCCGTAAACACGATTTTTCAGAGTTTGACTGTTATTTGATAACTGATCTTCATAAAAATCGATTTTTATCTGCATTATTTCTACCCTGTCTTGAACGGGGGCCATGGGTAGAAGGCGCAAACTTTGCAATGTTTTCTTATGAAAACCACCTCATGACTTTTATCTAATATTTTCCCTTTGAAGCATTATTCAATGATTTATTAACAAACTGGTTAACATATGATCACTGTTTGTCACTTTAACTGTTATTTCAAATACGTTTTGCAGGCAACAAAGCTTTTTCGAGACATTCAAAAAGTATGAAATTCTTGCCTTAGTTCATCTACTTCCTGTCTAGAGGATCGTGCGATGCGAGGGGCTGTCTGACGATTCGAACGAAAACCGCTCATCGGTGTATCAAAAATAACTTTTCTCAGAATCATCACACGATCTTCAATCGACATTTATTATAAAGGCAATTAAATTTTCTAGAGGAATTTACAGGTTTCGACCTCAAATTTGCAGTTTTCCCGTGAAAAAATGGCCTCTGAAAAAATTGCAAAACTCGTGTTATTTTAAAGAAAATGGAGTCCGTCTGACGATTCGAACGAAAACCGCTCATCGGTGTATCAAAAATAACTTTTCTCAGAATCATCACACGATCTTCAATCGGCATTTATTATAAAGGCAATTAAATTTTCTAGAGGAATTTACAGGTTTCGACCTCAAATTTGC
Organism: Rhopilema esculentum; assembly: GCF_057945365.1. Lineage (NCBI taxonomy): Eukaryota > Metazoa > Cnidaria > Scyphozoa > Rhizostomeae > Rhizostomatidae > Rhopilema > Rhopilema esculentum. The sequence continues at coordinate 4,884,631 of NC_142826.1, read as the reverse complement.
AGTTTTCCCGTGAAAAAATGGCCTCTGAAAAAATTGCAAAACTCGTGTTATTTTAAAGAAAATGGAGTCCGTCTGACGATTCGAACGAAAACCGCTCATCGGTGTTTCAAAAATAACTTTTCTCAGAATCATCACACGATCTTCAATCGACATTTATTATAAAGGCAATTAAATTTTCTAGAGGAATTTACAGGTTTCGACCTCAAATTTGCAGTTTTCCCGTGAAAAAATGGCCTCTGAAAAAATTGCAAAACTCGTGTTATTTTAAAGAAAATGGAGTCCGTCTGACGATTCGAACGAAAACCGCTCATCGGTGTATCAAAAATAACTTTTCTCAGAATCATCACACGATCTTCAATCGACATTCATTGGAAAGGCAACTCAATTTTCTAGAGGAATTTACAGGTTTCGACTTCAAATTTGCAGTTTTCCCGTGAAAAAGTGCCCTCTGAAAAAATTGCAAAACTCGGGTTATTTTAAAGAAAATGGAGTCCGTCTGACGATTCGAACGAAAACCGCTCATCTTCAATTTCTCAGATTTTTTTCAGAAGCCATTTTTTCACGGGAAAACTGCAAATTTGAGGTCGAAACCTGTAAATTCCTCTAGAAAATTTAATTGCCTTTATAATAAATGTCGATTGAAGATCGTGTGATGATTTTGAGAAAAGTTATTTTTGATACACCGATGAGCGGTTTTCGTTCGAATCGTCAGACGGACTCCATTTTCTTCAAAATAACACGGGTTTTCCATTTTTTTAGAGGGCACTTTTTCACGGGAAAACTGCAAATTTGAAGTCGAAACCTGTAAATTCCTCTCGAAAATTGGGTTGCCTTTCCAATGAATGTCGATTGAAGATCGTGTGATGATTCTGAGAAAAGTTATTTTTGATACACTGATGAGCGGTTTTCGTTCGAATCGTCAGACGGACTCCATTTTCTTTAAAATAACATGAGTTTTGCAATTTTTTCAGAGGGCACTTTTTCACGGGAAAACTGCAAATTTGAAGTCGAAACCTGTAAATTCCTCTCGAAAATTGAGTTGCCTTTCCAATGAATGTCGATTGAAGATCGTGTGATGATTCTGAGAAAAGTTATTTTTGATACACTGATGAGCGGTTTTCGTTCGAATCGTCAGACGGACTCCATTTTCTTTAAAATAACATGAGTTTTGCAATTTTTTCAGAGGGCACTTTTTCACGGGAAAACTGCAAATTTGAAGTCGAAACCTGTAAATTCCTCTCGAAAATTGAGTTGCCTTTCCAATGAATGTCGATTGAAGATCGTGTGATGATTCTGAGAAAAGTTATTTTTGATACACCGATGAGCGGTTTTCGTTCGAATCGTCAGACAGCCCCTCGCATCGCACGATCCTCTAGACAGGAAGTAGATGAACTAAGGCAAGAATTTCATACTTTTTGAATGTCTCGAAAAAGCTTTGTTGCCTGCAAAACGTATTTGAAATAACAGTTAAAGTGACAAACAGTCATCATATGTTAACCAGTTTGTTAATAAATCATTGAATAATGCTTCAAAGGGAAAATATTAGATAAAAGTCATGAGGTGGTTTTCATAAGAAAACATTGCAAAGTTTGCGCCTTCTACCCATGGCCCCCGTTCAAGACAGGGTAGAAATAATGCAGATAAAAATCGATTTTTATGAAGATCAGTTATCAAATAACAGTCAAACTCTGAAAAATCGTGTTTACGGCCGGTTTTTTGGCCAAAACTGACGACTTGCCGGTCCGTAAAGAATGGCCTATTTCTAAGATGGCTGTTCTAGTGCCAAACTTTAAGTGGAAATTTCCCCAACTTTCTCGGTGGCAATATGCTTGTAGATGCAAAATTCCTCGTAAATGTTGCTGGGATGCTAGAAAAACGTAAAAATCCGGCTGATTTTTGTCAATGGGGAAAAGCTATTCTTGATACACTGACCCTCGATTTTCTTGAAAAGCTCAATTTCGCAAGTTTTTCAGAGGGCACATTTTTACTGGAAAACTCTAGGTTTTGAGTCGAAACGTGCAAATTCCTCTAGAATATCGAGTTGCCTTTCCAATAAATCTCGATTGAAGATCCTGTGGTGATTTTGCGAAAAGTTATTTTTGATACTTCGATACGCAGTTTTCGATTAATGTCGGAAAATTGTCAAATTTTACTAATACATCTTACTAATACATCTTTACTAATACATCTTACGAAATTTTCAGTTTCCAAATGCTAAATTCCTCTTAAACAATCTTTAAATATGTTGTTAAAACAAAAATAAACTTAATATTTCTTTTAAACTAAAAGTTATTGATGATACTTTGTACAGCGGTTTCCGTGCGAATCGTCAGAGCGAATCGTCAGAATCGTCAGGCCTATATAATTCAATGAAAATGGAGGACAAGTCAGAGATAGAATGCATTATGTTTTGTGAATTCGATCCCATAGCTGGGCCAAGAATTGCTTACCAATCACCTGAAGAATTTATAAGCAAAGGCCAGTTTGATAGTATTGCACCTTATGTAATTACAAAGCCGCAACTTCAAGGTTGTCTTATCACACTGAAGGCATTCGACTATAAGTTTCTAGGATGTTCAGTTGGAATCGAGAGCGCGAAATACTCGAGAAATGCCCTACTATTTAATGTTTGTTTTGTGCTGGACGAAGAAATTTGCACGGACAAGTACGAAGGAGTCGTCAAAAAATTGGTAGCCTATTTGAAAACTTTGGAACAAGAATCCGGATTCATTTCCCAAGAAGAAACTAGAGGCAAAATTAAAAATATGTTGGCTGATATTCTTTACGGGTTAAATCGTAAAGGCGAATGCAATATAAAGATAGATGGCTCAAATACAATATTTCTCAAGCTAGTTCAAGGCCAAGGGCATCCACCAACAGTTCTGGATCATCATGTCCCATTGTTATTATGGGACAGGAGAGAAATCTTAGCATCACATTGGGACCTCACGTCACAACAGATTCTGCAGTATATAAATGAGTCAAATCATGTTCAAAAAATTGCAGCAGTTGCTGATATGGACTTGAATCTTGTTCGATCTGCAGTTCAGACCCTGCTTTATTATGGTGTAATAACTCTGATACCAGTGTTTTTGTATTCAAATATGTATGCATTGAACCCTGAGGTAAACAGATTGTCAAGAGACAAAGATCTACAAGCAGAGTGTGTGAAATGGGTTGCAGAAATGCAATCAGATCTACCTAAGTTTAGAGATGTATTTATGTTATATTGTGAGATGGGTCCTGGAATGACAGTCAAGGACCTATGTGCAAGGCATGATATGGCAAGTTTAAAAATCAACCCAAAATTTCTTGTACAATATGGGTTGATAAAAAAATTTATCCACAAACTGAATAAGTATCCAGTACTCGTATCAGAACCATCATCACAAAAATTAAAAAGTATTGCGAAATGGCTCAATGGTAGTTTTAGTTGTGATGAAATTATTTGTAAAGTCTATGCTATGGGAGAGATTATAAAGTACCAAGAACTGGATCTAATTACTGATGATGATCCAGCTGTAATTAATATTTGGAAGTGATATTTGGAGCAAAATCTTTGTACAATGTTGTCTGTTTTCGTTTTTTGTTATAAAAATTTTGCATTTTTTATACCTGATATTTTTGCCTGTTGATTGTTATGTTATCTAGAAGGGATGAGGATGAGAGTACCATATTTTTATGGCACGCCAAGTATGAAAACATCTGAAATAAGACCAATATTTAAACATCTATGTTGAACTAGAGATTCTGTCAGTGACCATTCCTTTCTCTTTGGTAGGCGATAGATGAAACTGGAAGTTCTGTCTATAAAGTTTTATAGGGGGTTAGATGCCTAACAAAATATAAAACATACAGGTGTTATGTGCATTGTGGGTCCCTATTTTCAGTGACACTTTTACAGTGTGACTTTTCACATCTTAACTCTATAAATGGTTCCTTTTTTCTGTCTTCTCCTGGAAGAACATTTTCTCTCTCTATTGAGAGATTTACACTTAGGGCATAGAGATTCAGCCAAGATGGATTTCTCTAAGAAAAGGGTATAATTTACAGAATTTTTGCAATATGACAAGGGCATAAATCTGCTGGAGGAAAACCTACTTATATTCTCATGAACCTCACAAAGGTTTATAGCCAGAATTGATTGCTGCCTTTCCCCAAAAAGATTTTATGCCTGCTCTTGTTTTGTAGAGATGATGATATTGATTTTTCTTGGCTTATTTCCCCATATTTCCTCAATTAACATTTTCAAGGCTATTAAAGTTTGAATTTAATGTAGCATTAATTAGATAGTGTTTATCATTTATTAAAAGATGCAATAATTGCACTTAAGATTTACTAGAGACAAATTTTTGATAGAGTGGCTAGTTGCTTTTGGATAAATGGATTTTGCGTAAACCTTGTAATGTTTATGAAAAGTTAAATATTTAGACCATGAAGTTAAAGATTCTAATTAATAATTTATTGGCATTTTCAAAATTTGTCAAGGTCAAGACGAAATCTAGGTATACACTCTTGGTTTTTTTTAGTTATGAACAAAAGATCTATCAATAACATGAGAATTAATAACAATTCCAAACATAAGACTCAATGTTACAGCTCAAGATCTAGATATGAATGCTAAATCTTCTTTGTTATCTTTATCTGAAACATGAACATCTTCCGCTGCTTCTTCTTTGTTAAGGTCAATTAATTTGTCTTAAATTTTCTGAAATTTTCTAATAAGGTGCTGCTCTGATATATATTCGGGGTTTGTTAGAAGGACAGGTTAAGTTCCATCTTTGAGTGAAAGGGAACGGTGTTTATAAGAAAGATATTTTATAGAAGAATCGGTGTTTATAAGGGAGAATGCAAATGTTGTTTTACTTTTAAACTCATGCCTTTGTTTTTTATTGAAACGATAACAGCCTCCTGAGTATATCATTAGATCGAATTCTGACTTTATATATCGTGTCAATTAACAGACTACAGGCACCGCGGAGCAGGGGGGCTGGGAGGGACTTTAGCCCAATATTTAGTACTTAACTACCAGTAAAGCCTTTATTTATAAGGTTTTAGCCCCCCCCCACTTTTTTAGACCCCCACTTTTCTCAACACTCCGCGGTGCCTGGAATAGCAAACTGAATGATACATAATAATAGTGAGGTGTATAATTGTTAATGTAGATTAATAAACATGTATTATAGTAAGTGTTTTACCTTAATTCAAAGGGATGCTTTTCTAATGAATTTTAAAATATAAGATAGCTGTATAGAACTAAAATACGTATTGTCACTCCCAATACATAAGCCATATTCTAAGACAACACGGCAATAACTTTTTATAACAGTGATACTTTACTGTTATGTTTACTTTACAGGACAACTGCTTGCCAATCCGTCTGCTTGTCAAAGAAACCAACAAACAGAAATGTCTCTAGAAGGATCATGCGCATTGACGACTGAGCATGCACGACTGAGCAAGATAATTAGCCTGAGTAGGCATAGCTAGAAATTGTACCAACCTTAAATAAAGAAAGAAAAAAGACAGGGATTGGTCATTCAACAAAAGACTTTCTCTTGGCAGCAACAACAGCATTAATTAAGAGCTTCGATGATACGTCATTTTTGAGTCGCCTAGTAGTTTTGTTTGCTAAACAACCTGCTGATATGTAATCAGGATTTTTCACTTTTTTGTGTTTCGCATCCAAACAATTTTGTAAAAGAGAAAAAAGAATGACGGGTTGATCACTTGTTTAAATATAATTTGCATACGGAAATGAAAATAATATTATTAGGTCGTCTTAGCCGATGAAATCATCGCTTGTTCAAGAAAGATGTTCATAACAACCTAATAGAAATGGCTAAATGGATACATTATTAAAATTTATATCACTTTCTATTTTCCTGAGGCAGTTTTTGTATCAAATCTGCCACTTTACTAGTACCGATAATCTAGGATTTATGTATGGTTTATGTCTTGGATCAATTATCCAACTTTAGGATTAGTTTATGTCCTGTGCATTTTATTGCAGGTATAAGTGTTACCTAGACACAAGTATAACAATAAGATAAGAATTAGCATATGAAAAGATCAATAAGCACAGCTGTACAGAGTAAAGTTTATCGAATGATCAGTTCTTGAATAACACATGGTGAAGGAACCAAACAATTGAATATAAAAATGAGCACCAGAGTTTCTTTGTTTGACACCAGTTGAAGACTCGTGTTTCTCCTGTGCGTCTTGCTTGTAAGGTAAAAGGAGCTAACTGAAGGCGCTGTTAATTTAGCGGAAGGTTAAAAGTTTGGCGAGTTAAAGAATCGCCTTCTGACCAAGTATCGTCTTATTCGCCGGAAGATTTGAAAAGAGTGTTTGTGATTTGCATCCTTCGTGTGCGAGAAGATCACAGATGACAAAAAGAAACTGTTGAATACGACTTCGAAAGGTAAGCGTTACAGTGACGCAATAATCGTAAAAGTGAAAGTGGAAAACTTGTTAGAAGCTTCAACAACAACGAAAGCAGCGAAATGAATTTCATTCAATTTAGTTGCTTGCTCATTTTTTTATGCCTCGATTCATGTGCTTTTATTCTTGATTACACAAAAGATCCTAATGAAGAGAAAACTGTCATCCTACTTGCATTTAGTGGTCTTCCATCAGATGCCTTGCATGCCAATCGTATGCCGACTCTTCAACAGCTTGCTGCCGATGGGGTTCTTGCAATTCACAAGAGAAGTGCATTTCAGACAGAAACTCTACCTGTTTTGCACACGCTTGTCACTGGGCGACATCCAGAAAAGCACGCCATGATGGCAAACAAGATGCGAGACCTGCGTGATAATGCAAATTTTGATGTGACAAATAAAGACGAGAGATGGTGGAATGCTGTAGAGCCGATATGGATTTCGAACGAAAAGAGAAATGACACAAAGAGTGCGTTATGCTTTTGGCCTGGACATGATGTAAAGTTTGAAGGTGCACAAGCATCACTCACGTGCTCTCTCGACAGGAACGGAACGAAGCTATCAGATCCTTTTAAAGAGCTGACACTGAATTATGCAGTCAAAAAACCGTTCATGTCAATGGAAGAACGAATGGCAAAAGTTATCGAGTGGTTGTCTATGAAACATTCCCCAAATTTTATCGCCGTTTATTTCGAAGAACCTTTTCTGACTGCCTTAAACCATGGCGTCAGTTCAAAAGAAATGGATGCTGCGTTGCACAGAATTGAAGGCCTTGTAGCAAAGCTTTACAAGGAATTAGCCATCTTCAAGCAAATAAGGAAAGTAAATATTGTAATTACAAGTGATGCAGCCCCTATTGATTTTGAAAAGGACAAAAGCATATATCTTGAAGACTATTTGGACGAGGGTTTAAAAAGTGCATATGACGTAATCGATGATGGGCCGATAATGACAGTTTCACCAAAAGAGACTTCAAATACTCATGTTCTGTTTGAGAAGTGGAACTCTTCTCATCCAAACATGAAAGTTTACACAAAGGACATTTTGCCTGTTGCCTTTCATTTCAATCATGAAAATCGTACTATGCCGTTGATACTCGTCGCAGAAAAAGGCTGGCGAATCCTTCCGCGTCGCATTACTGACCCAAATGACAAACGCAAAGCCGCAATTGGATTTTCAGCTGCAAACGAAGACACACACACGTTACTGATTGCGCATGGGCCTGCTTTTCGCAAAGGTGTTCGTGTCAACGCAATAGAAAACGTTGACGTCTATCAAATGCTCTGCTCTGCACTGCGTCTAGAAGCCAACGCCCATGATGGCTCTGGCTACATCTTGTCAAAGGTCGTTGCAAAGCAAGACAAATGGTACTGGCATATTGCGAAAACTATTGTCGAATCAAAAGAAGGCCTAACCGGGGTAATAGTGCTGCTTATAGTGCTCATGTTTGCAGCATTGTACCTAATTATTCATGCGATATACAAGACGACGGCACGCTGCAACTGTTGCCAGAACCCTAACAAGGAAGAAAAGTCTATTTATGAATACAACGGTAAACTGAATGAAGGCAAGATGCATTTGTTAGCCAAAGATGATGATCTTTCCGGGAGTGAAATTGACGAAGACTGTGAGATCAATCGCTACGAGGTGAAGTACCTTACAGCTAAGCAGACCTAAGCAGCCACGAATCTAAATAGACCTAGGCAGCCACGATTATATTTTGAAAATAAACTAACTTTTGTAGATTTCAATAAAGCATAAAGAAAAATGCTTGGGAACTTGCTTGTTGTCTTGGTTAGGTTGTAATATGGTGGAGCTGAAAGTTATCGTCGTTATTGGTCTTCACAGATTTGACATCATTGCAAATAAACATAGTCACATTATTACCGTCCAATTGTCCATGTTAAATCTAACAGGACCCCTAAATGTTCCATACTTTGTATTTTTTCCAAAGTAAAGCATCATTAAATAAAGATAACTTGAATTTACCAATATATTTCAAGTACATATGACTGTTTGTCAAGTACATGTATCTTAAATCTTCTCCAAATAATGAAGTCTATAATCGCGCAATTAGGCAAAAATAATCAGTGAAAATTCTTACTTTAATGGCATAACGTACTTAACTCCATACTCAGTTTCCCAGATAAATGTTATTAGAAGATTTTATTTTTTTGTTGACGGTATTTTGTGTAATTTTCAAACTATTTAATCGGGTTAATTGTATCCATGGTATTTTGTGCATAGATTTGTTAAATTTCTTTCTTACTTGTTTATTATTTCATTTCTCTGTAGTAAAGAGCTGCATGTGTATTTTGAAACCTAATAAATATTTATGAACACTGCCGGATAATTTTGTTTAATATCTTCAAAGTTATTCTTCTAGACGGAACAGCTTCATAATATAAGGGATGAAAGGATAATTGTAAAAAAATGCATTTTTAGATGAAAAAGCAGTTTCTCAAAAAAGGGTCTTTGATAACGCTGTTTATTATTTTTGTGGCTGTTAATGCCGACCATGTTTCAGCTATTACTAAAACATTGAATGAGAATGGTACCCTGGATCCCCGAGCCACATAAATTTGAACGCATGAGATAGAACAAGGGTTTTTAAATATTTTAAGTGCCGGGCCGGAAAAATATATAGATTTTCTTCATGGGCCAGTTGGTTTTCAACTTTTACATAGCTTGTGTAGGCTGCTCAAAATGAAACTCAGATCTCATTTTGACCAGGCTAAGTTAATGATAAGATAGACAGGCCTTTTATTTTGTGCCTGCCTATCTTATCTACCTTCGCATAAACCCAAAAATTAATTTCACAAAGGATTGTGACTTTATGTTTCTTCTACCAGGCTGAGTCAGAAGATCATTCTATGCTATTTTTAGGCTAGAACGTTAATCTTTGTTAGTCTCTTGTTGGGATCGATTTGAAGCGCCTGAAGTCAGGTCGAGGGACTGCACAGCGTATATTTTAAAGAAAGGCCAAAATCTTATGTTTGTGGATGTATTTAGTTAAGGCCGCCAAATCTAGGAATGGCCAGAAACAACACCTCAAATAGATATTAATGGGAGAAAATTCAAGGCAATTTTCTAAAGGTTTCATAACTAGGTTCCATAGTTTTATCTGTTGATATGAAAAAGGAAACTCTATAAAACGATAAAATGATTAAATAAAGCATTTCCTATTTCGGTACTCCCTTCTGGACTAATAACTGTCCATGGAACGCATTTAAAGTTTACTACAGAGAAAAAATATCAGAGGGGACAAAAGAAAACCAAAGATAAATCGAATTCCAAATTTTTAAAATATTGGCAAAAAATATCTTCGATGTAAAAAGCATTCGGCGGGCCGGATGAAATTTTGTTGCGGGCCGGAGTTTAAGAATGGCTGAGATAGAAGGTAGTAGTAGAAATACGGAGGAGTCTCTCTCGTACCCAGGGTAGGGAAATGGAAAAGGGCTGCTGCAAATATAGGGGTATATAGGAGAATAAAGGGAAATATAGGGGAGTGCATGAGAATAAAGAAGAATTACAGGATTATTCAGCATTAATCTGGGAGAACAAAACACTTCTTGCATCATAATAATCCCTATGACAATTCCACTCGGACTTGTAACCCCCAAGTGATAACAAAATCAGCTTGTAAGTGCAAGCTATGGGAAAAAACCAAAATGGCCAGGAAGAAGAATGGTTTCAATCTATTTAACAACGGCTGAGCAATAGTGGACAATACAGATTCTACTTGACGGGTCCCGATCTGATCAATGCATTTCGCCCTCAGCATAAATCTTTTTACACAGTGCATGCACTGTCATCCTCATCTCTAGTTTAAATGGTATCATTCCAAAGCAAGACACCATCCCACTTAATCCAACTGAAGTCCATTCTTGTCCACTCCTTAGCTCCAAAACCCTTGTGTTTTTCTGGGGAACATGCCACATACTTGACAATAAGATGACTCAGGACCAGTGGCGGCTTCAGCCTGAGATAAATGGAGGGGAAAGGTATGTCAGGAACCACGCCCTTTTGTACCACGCCCTTCCCCCCCTGATTGAAACATTTTCTTCAGAAGGATACAACTCTTGTCTCCCGAGGAATCTAGATAACATACATATCCCCCCCCCCCGAAGTTTTCTCATCAGGTTTGAAAGAATCTCAAGTGCCGACTTTCTGAAAAAGTGGTTCCCCCCATCCTACCCCCTCCCGTGGCTCCGCTACTTCCTCAGTTTCCTCTTTCTTCCCTCCAATCCTTTCCCAATTAAGAGTTTTTCTTTTTCTTGCAAAGGCATTGTTAGAAGAGGCTTTTCATACTCACTCACCTTTTGAGCAAAAAGGAATAACCCTTACATTTCACTAACAAAAACTAACAATCCACAAGTTAGCAAACTCTCTAACATGAAATACTGCAGTACAGTCTGGCATATATGCAAAGTAGCAGATAAAAGAAAGATAAAAGATAGACTCCAAGAGCAAACCCTGAGAGTTGTTTATTGTAATAAGTTCACGCCAAGCATTGGCTCCGACACAGGCTGAAAGGGGGGGGGGGGGGGGTAAGGGAAATTTATCACTCATAACAAAATAATCTTTGAAAGCACTACTGTCTTGCAAAAAATTGGGGCATGCCCCCTTATGCCCTCCCCTTAGTCGGAGGCCCTGCCATATGCACAACTCCTTATGAAAGCAAACCAGGTATTTTCCAAGAATAGACGACTACATGTACTTAAAGACAATGCCATATTAATGTACAAAATTAAAAACGGTTTTGTTCCACACTATCTATGTAAACTACATGTTTACAATAAGAGAAACTTTTTATTAATTAAAAAACAGCAATTTCAACTTCATTATCCCGAAATTTTGCACAGTAATTGGCTCATATTTGTGGAGAAAATTAAAGAGAGCCGTCAAGGAGGTGCGAACAATTAACCAATTTGAAAGAAGTATGAAAGGAATGGATTTAGAAGCTCTCTTAGACTGTAGACTGTAGTTTAGTTTGTACATAGGGTTTTTATGTTTTTAAAATTAGACTGTAATTTCGTATGTTTTGCTTTAGTTTAACTATTGTTGTTTGAGTTTGAGTTTGTTGTGTTCCCAAATAGCTTGTAAAATCAATGCGACCGTGAACTGCGCAGGGTTCTGAGCGGTTTTGATGGTCTTGTGCGCATATCATTTGTAGCGAGGAAGGCCTCACGAGATTGCCAAATCGCGTGAACACAAAACCGAAAAACTTGAAGTATTTGTTAGTCATGCATGACAACGCAGTTGTTAGATGATCTGTTTTATTTTGTTAGAAACATCCAGTTTGTAGCAAAGGTTCTTCCGCTTAAACAATCTCGTGGTTGCTCGTCATTAGCCAATGTCCTTCTGTCTTCTGTTTTGGTCGATGTTGTACACAAATGTTGAAGCTGTGCCCAAATCTCAGGATTCTTAACTTTTGGCAAAACAAGGCTGCTAAAAGGAGATCACCCTAACGTATGTATGTTGTTTCTTAATGTTAACATTATTTTTTTATAACCATAGGTTTTATTATTAAAGTTAGGCCAGCTTGTTTACAACAGAAACAAGCCTTTACGAGGATTTAGCATGTTAACTGAGAGCAAGTGATTTATTCGATCAGGATCAAGGAAGCGGAATTGAGGGAAATCAATTGTTTCTGTTGATGGACGACTCAAAAGAGCTAGGACTGGGCATTCCAATCAGTGGCACTTTAAAAAAGGTATCTGAATTGTATTTAATACGTTCTTTACACTCACAGATGTTGTCAATTCAGTTGTTGACATGCATAATTGATAACTTGTTTGTTTTGCTAGTCAGGGCAGAGACAAATTAGAATTTCATTTCATTTTCATTTCTTCAAATACGAATGCCTAAAGCCAAGAGAAGCTGGTTTTCGGAGGGCTTTAAATAATCGAGTTTAGAAGAAAAAAAGTCAAATTTCAATCTTAAAGTAAAAGTTAAAACTGTTTAATACAATTTAAGAAGAAAAATCATCACTGTTTAGACAATTGCAAGGGTAATTATTTCTAAGGTTATTGCCTACCTGATGGTCAAACCTTTATAATGTTTCTTCATGTTTCTGTCTACAGCACCAGGGGAGCAGAGAGAATATGGATACACTTGACCTTAGTGGAATACATGTATGTCTGATTTAACTCATCAAAATAAAAAAATTCACTCACTTTTCCCTATAAACTACCCTTGTAGCTATTATTTTTCTGTCAGTCAGTTAACTTTTTTGTAACTGAAGTTTCTTACAGGGAATAGCATGACATAGGCTGAGTGTGTTATTGACTGAAGGAACTGTAATATTTTAATCAGTTCAGCTCATCTTCATTTTTTAAGTTCCACTACATACAATTTATCACAATAATTCAACAAATAAAATAGCTAAACTACAAGAAAATACGACTATGTTACAAAAAAATCAAACATTGTTAAGTGTAATTTTTACTACTTACATTCAAGGAAACAAACAGAACAAGATAAGTTGTGTGGAGTGAAGTTTCTTAAGGAGGAGCTCTCTCAGTAGCCAAACTAATAGAAGAGAGAGCACCCCCTACTTTAATAGTATTTCATGTAAATTTGATTTTTTTCATTGAGATTATGACCAAGGTATATGGTGACCTTCTAGTATCAGTTATTCTAAGATCAAATTTGATAATTACTTATTTAGAGGAAAGCTTTTGAGTTTATAACAAAAGCTAACAGCAGAGGGTTAATTTTTTAAATCAAAGGGAATGCTACTCCAGCATCTAGCTCCAAAGTAACATACTGATATGTGTACAATAATGATGAAAAGAATTAACTAAATCAAAAAATTATGAAAAAAAGCCTATTAACCTTTTGTAACACAGCTTTAAAATCTTTAAATCAGAAAAGAGTTGTGTAGTAGAAGGTGTAGTGTGCTCAAATGAAATTGCCCTTATGACCCTTTTCTTTAACAAAAACATTAGGTTTGTGTGTTTTTCACAGGTAAGACCCCAAACCAAAATGCCAAACTGCAGAATGGATGAGAATAGAATGTTGTAGAGACAGAGTAAAATGTTGAATGGGTAAAGAAATGTCTCACATTGAAAAACATACCACATGATCTAATCAAATTTTGGATAGTTCATTTAAGTGAAAATGAACTATCCATGAAAGGTTTTCATCAAACAGAACACCTTCAAATTTCACATAACAGGTTTTTTTGATAAAGAGCTTACCAATTTTGATACTAACAGTTTCAGATGAAGAATATTGAGGCTACTTAGAAATTACAAAATTAAGTAGCAATACAAGTTGTAGTTTTTCCCTAAATCTATTTTTTATATCATTTTTTGTTAATTTTTACTTTCAGTGGGGATACTTGAATTGCTGGCAGTCAGTTGTGAGAGGCAAGAAAATAAAGGTACAATGTTCTTCTCATAATTGTGATTTGTTTGTCAATTGCATAGACATAATACATATTTCTTATCAAATATTTTTTAGAGAGTTAAACATGAGAATAATTATCAGAGGTAGTGCTTTTACATCAAATTTGATTAAATAGTACATCTAAAAGTTGTACATCTAACAGTCATTGCTGGAAGTGCATGTGTTGGACCAATGATTGCACCAATAGTTCTAAGGAGAAAACCTAGTAGGTCAAATTCAATTAGCCTATTCTCTCCACACCTGGCTTTATTGGAAAGCTGCATTTGATTTTAGCCTTCAGCTTGAAACTCTTAGAAATATTGTTCATTTTGTTGTGCATTTTTTCCTGCATTTATATATATGTAAGTATTCTTTCTCTACCTTTTGTGCAATCTTCTGATTTTCAAAACAAATTGTTTGCCAATAAATGTTTTAATGATATATTCATTTTCATTTGTCGCAGACTGAAAGATGGTTTACCTACTGGGTTGATCTGTGTGGAAGCACTATGAGGCTTTACAGGGTACTACTATTAGCTTTTATTTTTATTCTTAAAAAGTCATATCCCATTCCCCTTTCAATTATATCCAAAACTCTTTAAGTGGGTTCACACAAAAATAAGACTCTTGTATGTGGCTAATTTTAAATTCTTTATCTTGTGATTTCTACTCATTTGTCATTGGCTGAGCAGACTAGTGAACCAAAAAGATATAATAAGAGTTTTGGTCTTCATTTAATATTTAGTTTACCATTCAGGTCTTATTAAGATTGGTAACAAATTTTTTGTGACTATACCCAAATATAAACTGAAATTTCATTTTTCATCTTGTGCTTTGTGACTTGATTTTGGAAATATGTATTATATTTGGTTAAACCCTGTTTTGGATTTTTTTGAAATTTTTCTAAACACAGGACAAGTCATTACCACCCGACAGTTCAACTATGCCACCAAGTGCATCAGTTCTTGGACCTTTGCAAGAGGTAAAGACTCGTAGCACAGTGTTATCCACTTTCTTGTTTGAAGAAGGATTTGATTTTGGTGTTCATTAAGAAATTTAATGTCAATTATTAAACATCAAATAAAGCATATCATTTTAGACATCAATTTTTCCATGGCATATATGATGATGATATCTAATGCTCTTATTTACACTTTTTGAAAATATATTTTCGTTGTCAATTTCCATTTCTAAATATTGCTTAAAATATGAACTCCTTTTTCGTGTTTTGATTGGCAAAATCTATGTAGCTATCAAAATTTTTTCTTTCTTGATTTGCTTTATATCTTGATGTATCTTATTGCTGCTAATTTTATGACTGTTCCATCACTTTTAAGAATGAGCAAAAGGTGGCATTCTTTGATTTGAGAAATGCAACAGTAGATGTGATGTCAGAAGGAACTGTGAGTTTTTAGATTTTTTTAAGTAGAAATTGATAGAAATATAATCAAGATAATGTATAATTACACATTTCCATGTTGGGCCTTCTCATGTTAGAATTGCATAATTACTATTTACATGTGTCCCAAAATAAAACTCATGCTGAGATGAGTTTTTTCAGTATTTTTCTCTAGTTTACATCGGGCTGAAATGAAGCTACTTCTTGTGTAAAGCCATGTTTACTTGAATGAACACATGATGATCATGAACAACTTATATTAATTCATCCTTCTTTAACTATCATTTTTCCAGTCTTTATATAAAAATACCATTGGATTTGACGAGCAACTGAAATAGACATCTGGCTTCATGGCATTTTATTTTGGGGAAAATTTAATTTCAAGTAAAGGTCAAAATATATTTTTTGAAAAGTGCTGACAGTGACCTTCGGAAATCGTAGATAAAAATTTGTTTATTCAATGCTCGTAATTTTGTTAACTAAAATATCTTCATTTTTTATCAAAAATGTAAAATTTGTATTTTTCCTTAACTAATTTGATGAGTAATCAACTAAGAGTATGCTTTGCTTTTTAGCTTTATAATAAGAAGCTGAAGCAAGCTGATTTTACAAAGATATTTAGAAGACATTTGTTTTGCCTCGTAATTTCCAAGCTCAATTCAACTTACATATTTCAAGCACCATCAAACTCTTCAATGCTTCGCTGGTAAGTTATCTTTCCTTGATTACCAAAGTTCTTAATTGCTGAGTATTAAAAGATGCTTTTGATATCATTAACGTACTTTGGGCTAGGTCCACCAAGAAACCATTGAAAATCTGTTTCAACAGGCTCAAACCCGAACCGAAAAATCAATGAAGAATGTTTATAAGATCCACATGCTCAAACTAAGAAGTATAAAATCCTGTACCCTTGGTACCAAAGTCGCTAAAGAATCAAGTCGAACAGGTAAATATCAAGACGTAGAAAGTAAAAACGGAACAAAAACAACGGAAAGATGTTGAATGAAAGATGGCACATAGAGTGAAAAAAAGCGAATGGAGAAAGGGAGTAGAAACAACCACCTGGCTAAAGACTTAATCCCAGATAGAGACTAATTGTGGGTGCCAGAGTGCCCCTTGAAAATTGTTGCGGAAATAGCTGGAACAGGAAAGAAAAACATAAGAATGTGTATATATATAAGCAAGTCATCAGCTGTATTGTATGGTATGGCCGTTTTTCATTGGCACCCTACGTAAACCTTCATCAAAGATCACAGTTGCTAGCAGAACAAGACAAACGTTAGATTTATATTATTTTAAAAAATGCAGTCATCAAAATAGGGTACTCATTCTTGTAGCGTAGCATCAAGATTGAAGGAATGGTAGAGGCAGCGCTTGACGTCCACATGGAAGGGATTAGTCTGAGGAGTTGGGTGTAGGGAGAGGTGTGGGATCCCTTTATGTGTGCATACATATGGGGATCTAGATGGTTAGGATGAAAGTGAGTAGGGTTGGGCGATGTTATATAATCGAAGGGTGGAATGGGCTGACTAGCTTGACTTCAAAAAGGTTGGATTGTGAAAAGTTTATCCGAAAACTTTGCAAGACCTTTCAAATGTCATGTCAAATTTCTTGCCACTATCCATAGCTGCGGTCTTAATCAAGCCCCTTAATAATATTACTTTTTGCAACTTCCAACCCATTCTACCCCCCCCCCCCCATTGTGATGTCCCCTATGATCTTTGTTATGCTGTTCAGTGATAAGTGATACTAATGTATAGTTACCTTCTCATTAAAGTAATCCACATCTTTAACGCAAAATGCATGTAAATTGCTGCATAGATGCGTTGTCTCAATTAATGCCCTACTATACTGCACAGCAATACTTTCTATTTCAAAAAATGTTCAAATGCTGTTCAAATGAAAGCGTATTACTGGTGTAATAATTACTTCGGTGTAGGATATTTTTCGCACGTTTTTCTATTAATTTTGCTCATTTAGTTTCTCTAGATAGTTTTGTAAGGTAAATTTCTGACTAGGCCTACCGTATGCTCAAACCGTCCAGAACATATATATTCTATTAAAAAAATGCTTTAAGAAAAGTGACGTGAGTTGAAAAAATTGGAAATGAATTTGTGTTGCAGCACAGCAGACTTTAAGATAGCTGTTTGTTATTTGATTTCGTCATTAATTTAAAAAAGTCATTAATCCTCGCTTTTAATGACATGAGATAACGATTCAAAAGATTTTTCTAAATCTAAAGTTACGAGATAAGTTGTTTCAATAAATTCATTTCTTGAATGGGCATGCAACACTCTTCTAGGATACTAATCTTGTAACATAAGTAATTACATAGCTGTTTATGAGCTCCTTAAAATGTCTTGGTAACAAGGCGATCCAGTAGCAGGTGACCGAGCTGTATATGTAGAAAAAAATTGTTTTCAATAAAACGAAGCTCTTGCTGATGATATTCGGTTTTATTATGCTTTGTGGTTTGCTTTTGTCATTGTCTAATTATCCTTTTTTGTTTATGCTATGTTCAGTTCGTTCGCACTGTTTCTTATATATGCAAGGTGATCATAACCATTGATCTCAAGGTAATCCGTTTTGTGACCAGATGCTAAATTTGCATTTATACTGAATGAATGTTAAAGAGTGATTGATGAAAAATGAACGTAATAATTAGATAAGAGTCGATTCGACATGTGTTAGGACAGAGCTTCATGGAAAATTTCCCATAATTATGTCTGTGTTATCAAGAGATTTTCTGTATAGTCTATTTATAAATTGAGCACAGTGACAAGAAGACTCATATCGCAAGTTATTGGCAGTCTAGTGGAACAGACTGTTTGATTGACTTTTTCCAAGACCTAGGGAGTTGTTTCCTTATCGCGCCAAAATATTGCCTCAAAATATTGTGAGGCATAAAGTGTATCAAAGGAGCCTTCTTTTCTAAAAAAGAAAGATTTGGATTTTTGTCATGGAATCTTCAATTATGAAGATGCATTGATCTATCTTGTGCCGAAGTCCGTAGGATGATCATAACGATCTGGATGGTGTTGGTCTCATGTGCCGCTTTACAAGATCATTAGCAAGCAGGGGTGCTTCTCTGATATAAGCATCCGTTCTTGCATTGTTGATTCACCAAGACGGTTACATTCGATCAGGAATTCGGTTAAATTTTTCATTGACCAAAGTAGAGATAGGGTTGAGGTTCAAAAATTGTATAGTTGAGAAACAGAGCCTGACTGGCTTTCCGGAAACCGTTACGTCACAAGTGAAACAATCAAGATGTACAAAGGTAACTGTACGAAGGTTACAGTAAAAGGAACTTTGCCTACCTTTTCGTAGATAACACCACCTTGTTATCAGACTGTATTGAAATATAGTTTGTGAGAATTCCATCAAAGATCGATTTCTATTCAAGAGCGTCACTTATGTCAAGATAAGAATCGTGACTCTAAACGAAGAATATTTGTTTCAATGTTATCATTTGGCTAAAAAGGTTATAATGGAACTGATACGCTTTTAAATGTATTGCCTTTGCCTCTTTGACAACGGGATATTATTAACGGGAGAATGTGTTTGATATGAATGGCGTCCATTTGGAAGGAACAATTGTTAAGCTCGAAATTTGTTGGTAAATCAGAAGGACTTGATTATTTATCGACAGGAAGACGTTGTCCCTACACAGATGGCTTTTCGACTGATATTTACGTAACAGTTAGAAACATTCGCATAACCTTTTTAACAGAAGAGCCAGCAGGTTCAATTCATTGCAAAGAAAGACGGATATCAAGTAAACCAATTCTGCATATCAAGTGTTTTTACACGCAATACGGTGTTATGGAGTTCGTATCGTCGTGGTCGTGTTATTGAGTTCGTATCGTCGTGGTCGTGTTACAAAGCATGTCGCTAAACTGCATGTCACAAGGATCGAAGCGCCAAAGGACTAAGTATTGCCAGTCGAAGTAAGAATGGTAGTGTTTGCGTGTCTTTTTATCGTAGCTCCATTCTTAGGCCCTTTTGTTTCTTCCATAAAACTGCTTTATCAAGTAGGGCCTAACGAAGTGTTCCACTCCTGCATCCTCGATCGAATAAGCTTTAAAAATTGATGTAAATTGTAATTACGCACAGGAAATTCCGCATAATTTTTCCTTTTTATGTATCACAAATGTGCAGTAGTTTGTTAATCATATGACTTTTTTACGATTGCAATATTACACTCCTTTCAGCTGATTTCAAGCCGTCTCATTGGAAAGGAAGTGTTATAAGAGGACTTTCATTTGCAATGCTAATCGCAATGTGAATTAAAAAAAATTATGCTTTTGTTTCCATTCCAAGTAATCTATGATCTATATTGTTCTAATTCTAAACAATATTTGTGTAAGAAAATTTGTAAGAGTTATCTTACAACCTCACTTAATGGTAGATATTTAAACATTGATTACTGAATAGTTGAAGTGTATAAAAGCCTGGCAAGTTTTTAAGGTAGTTTTTGTAGTTGTCAAATATGAATTGTACCAAAAATAATAGCGGTTAAAGCAATTCTCAATTAGCTGCCATCTAAAAAGTTGTTTTTTCGGTCACTTAAAACAAATATATACAGAGACAGCTAAAAGCTTGGCTTAAAATTTGTGCCAAGCACAACGTGACATTAAAACAGGGTCTGCTTGATGTAATTTCTCTGTGGCATCATTTATTGACTTCCATCACCGTGTATTGACTATATCACTCATAACTTTCGAATTCTATATAGGGTCACAACCATAAGGTACCAAAATGCAGCTCCCCTTCATTTTGTTTTGCTTGCTTTTCCATTGGTTTGTTGTTTTTGTTTTTTAGTTTCTAATCGCTGTGCATTTTTCTGATTGGCCTATTTCGATCAACAAGTCTTTTACCCAATATGTTATAAAATGTTTGTTTTTTCAAAGCCATTTTCAAGTTCTGTACCGCCATAAACTGTTCAGTTTCAAGTTCTATACCGCCATAAACTGTTCATATATTTTAGTGCTACTTACAGAGTGAACTCAATGTGTTCATGTTTTCTTTCCTCTGTGAAATGGCACCATTAAGTATTTATTTATATCCCAGCAGTAGCCTTATATTTAGTTAAAAAACAGGCATATCAGTAAGGACACCTGTTATAAAATTGTCAAGTTTTGAATAAGTCTTTCTCTGTTTCAGGGTGTCAAAAATTCAAGAGGCAATCACAATGAGCGAATACGAACAGGTAGTTTGTTGTTGTTTTTGATTTTGTATTTTAAATGAAACCTCCCTGCATCATCACTTTATTATATATAGTTAAAAAGCAGTCTTCTAACGCGACAGCTAACAATAATATCAAAAATTTGCATTAAAAAACCAAGTTGTGTTTGTATTTCAAATTCATTAAAGTTTGTGAGATTTTAGTTCATTTTAATAAAACAATAATGGGTTTTTTAAATTATTGACTACCTCTTTAATTTTACCAAAGAGAAATTATATTGAATTTCCAGAGATTTTTCGATTCTTTTGTATTTTTGCTGAAGCATCATGGAAATAATCACTTAAAAAGCTGTTTAAGAGAAATTCACCTGTTTTTCAAAAGGAAATTATCCTGAGGAAATCAAGTTTTTGTTTTGAAATAATAGTGAAATGCAGTCTGTAATTTTTTATCTCAATTTTAATATCCCAGATGTTTTTGGGGATTGGAATTGCCTCATTCAAAAACTGAGTGTTCCATTTACTTTTTATTTCACCTTATTTTAGCCAGATTCTCGACAGGTTTATTTGCTATTTTTTGGCCATTAGAACTTTTGGTCTCAAATTTTATGTCATTTACCCGGACATTACCATCGCTTAATTCTTTATTAGCATTAGGAATCGCTTTCCATCTGCCCTGGCGTCTTCCAGGTTCTATTTTCACATGCAACGTCACTAAACCTGACTGAACTGACTGCAAAATCGTAATCCAGACCAATTCCATTTGTCTATATCATATTCTAAATGTGAATTAACGCCAGCATTTTGATAATATCCCCGTCTTTCAATGGCTTAAGTGTAATCTTCTCTTAGAAAGAATGGCGATCTCTTTTAAAGCAGCGTTTGTTTTGATGTGATTAAGATTCGGTTGTTTTTATGCTTTTTATAATATTGATTGTTGATTAGCTATTCGTGAGCGTTACTAGATGCATATGCCTGATTGCCTAGGCTTTAAGGCAGTGGCTGACTTGATTCCAGGATGTCGTCGTCACTGCTCTGTAGTTTAGGAATATATTTAACTCCTGGCTGAAATGTTCTATCTGACATGAATCGGCAAATTGCCGACGATTTTAGTTATTCAAATTTTGACGATACTTTCTCAGTATATTTTCTTTTTCTCTCCAAACAGATCGGTGCTGGTAAGTCATGGCTTTTTGCATTTCTTATTTTCAATGCATTTAAAATTGCGATCTTAGAACGCTAAGTGATGTCTGAAAAGGTGAGATAAGTGAAAATAAATTTAAATTTATGTAGCTACTGTCGTGATAGAGTCTGAAGTGACATTTTGTAAATATGTTCATCATCAAAGTATTAAAAGTTTGATAAATAGGTGAAGAAATAATGATTTTAATTAGTTTTAGCTTTTTATAAAAAATAGCATATATTTTTAAACTTGAGCCAACAATGAAGCTATAAATTTTGAGACAAGTACATGCATAAAATGAAACGTAATGATAGACTTTGCACTGTCTATGAGAACATCAAGCAGGGCTAGAACCTAGTTTCGAAATGCGTCTTCTTTCTTACAATTCAGTTCTTCGTTTTTTAATCTGGTATATTTTTACTCCTTTTGGCCTTGTATGTTGTTGCTAAAAAAAGAAACCTCCCTTTAAAATATATATAATTATAAAGCAGGTTTTTAAGCAGATAGCTAAAGATTTATGTTGAAAATTTGCATCAAAAATCTTTATGTGTTTGTATTTCAAATTCAATAACGTTTGCGAGATTTCTTGAAACTATTTCTTAATTTGAATTCAACAAAAATGCGCTTTTAAAATTATTGAATATCTTATTATTGAATAATTTTTCCAAACAGAAAGTATATGAAATAATTTTAGAAGTTTTAATTGCTTGTAAAGCATGGTATTTATTTTCAAATTGGAGCCAACAATGAAACTAAAAATTTCGAGACAATTATATTCATATAATGAAGCGTAGTGATAGACTTTGCACTGTCTATAAGAACATTAAGCAGGGCTAGA
Organism: Rhopilema esculentum; assembly: GCF_057945365.1. Taxonomy (NCBI): domain Eukaryota; kingdom Metazoa; phylum Cnidaria; class Scyphozoa; order Rhizostomeae; family Rhizostomatidae; genus Rhopilema; species Rhopilema esculentum. The sequence goes on along the minus strand of NC_142826.1, from coordinate 4,862,190 downwards.
ACCTAGTTTCGAAATGCGTCTTCCTTCTTGATATTCGGTTCTTCTTTTTTGTAAAGTTTCAAGGCTTATTTTACTCCAGTCATTTTTCATGCTGTTTTTTGAAGGCCTTGTATTTCGTTGCCTAAACAGAAATGTAGGTCTTGTGTAGATTGTTTCGCTATCCTAATCCGTAATTTCACATCCTCAATTTTATTCAAAGGAGGTTATCTTCGTCTCAATGCTTTGGCTTGACATATCGGTTTTTATGATTGCCATATTTCATTTTTCTTTGCGGTGGTTGCTATAATTATTCGAAGAGTGTTTCCTTCTGAACCTGTCTAATAGGATATTGCCCTTATTCCGACTTCTGTAAATCTACGAGATCTCGGTCGGCTTCCTTTATTGAATCCCCGAGCCACAAGACAAATGGCCGAAAGTACGCTAAACCTCTTCCCAGCCAGCACAGTTGGTTCATATTACAGGCTTTCAAAAAATTGTCTTTTTTGGTTAAGAAAATATTTCCTACCAGGACATCATAAGCGGTATATTAGTTGTCTTTTGTCAGAGGGCTTAGGACAGGTGACCTTAGTCAGATGGAAGGAATTCAGGAAAGATTTGCATGCTTCGTGTTTTTCTTGGATTGGGATACTGCAAAGTTTTTTAAGGTATGTCGAGTAACGAAACATTGAACGATCCTTGTTGATTTACAAAAGAATATACTTCAATCAGTGCCTATTTCAAGGGTTATGGAATCAACAATTTTTTCACCATATAGCTAATCAACTGCTTTAAAACTGTAGTTAATCGTTATTACAATTTTTCGATGTAAGTTTCTATGCTTACCATGAGGTATCCTTGCTCCAGTTATCTGGGCTGTCTGGGCTTTTGCAGCAGCATTGTTACAGCTGTTGTTTTCTGAGTTAACTTCCGGGTCTCGCTGACTTTATCTTGATGAAATAGATTTCTCTATAATTCTTCGATTTCCTTTGCTTTGACGAAGTTTTTCTATTATGTCTGCATGTTAGAATTTTGTAGCTTTTGTTTAAGGCTGTGGATATATATGTTGTGGGATTCATATCTTGTATTTGTGTTACGGAAGAAAGCTGTTTTTCCAGGCAACATGTATTGCTTTCTGTTTTGTCTATTTCTATCCGCACATTCTAAGATCTATTCAAATGTCTTGTAGAACAGACTGCAGCTTTGTCTGAATTTCTTTAAACTTTTGTGGTTTACGTTTAAAGCTTATTTTTATGCAGAAAATGACACCACCTTAGTGCGTTAAATTGAACTTATGTTTTGGTCATCCCTTCGACATTGTATTTCCAAAGACTCAAGTTTCCGGATACTTCTAAAATGAGCTGTTGGAATTTACTAAAGATTTATTTTCTCTCCTTTCAGCTGCTATAGATGAACGACTTCAGTTTGCAAAGTTTGCACTAGAGCAGCGAAGGTGGAAGTCAGAAGAACAATCGTAAGATTTTTTACTTTTTTATTCCCAATTTTGGAAAAATCCACATATACTGAAAGTGAAACAATCCGCAAATCTGCAAGCCACATTGTGGGTTTTCGATCAAAGACACTTTGAACCTTTGATAAGACTTGTCTTGCCTCTTGCCATTCTCTTTTGTCGAGAAAGCCCTCTTTTCTGTTAATGCACTTTTAGAAATAGCTTGGGTATTGAATGTCATTTATAGTGAGGGTAAATTGTTAAATTTTTCTTGGCCGCTTGAAAACCAAAGTGGTTTGGCTTTATTGCTTGCATACTGCAAGTTCAATTTTCTAGATAATGTAATTTCTCTAAATAGCAACAGGACAAAAATGGTAGGCTTCTGGCAAACATGCAGTATTGAACGAAAGATATCGGAAGGATGTTTTTCATCAATCTCATTTTTGAAGGGGTTTGTTAGAGAGAAACCTCAAAAGGGAGGAGGTTTGAGAATAAGCATTTTTAAGAGAAATGAAAGAAAACTTATATTCCAGAAACAATAGTATTCGAAAAAATTAACAGTGGGAAATCAATAGTATTCCAGAAAACTTGGCGGTTACCCGATCAACATCCGAAAAGGCCTTAAAACAATAAACAATTGAGTGCCACACCAATTTCTGCCTTTTTCCATTTTTTTCTAAGGTAGTTTCGAGCTAAAGGGAGAGAAAGGTAGTTTCTGGAGAAAAGATAAACTTGTATTTTCTGGACTCTGGGGATCTAATTTGCAATAGTATTCCTTGAATTTGAAATGTGCCTTGAGTTGTGCTAAATCCTTACCATAGGGTCACTTTTTTCAGCAGGAAAGGGCATTGGTCATTAATCTTTGCTTAAAAGATAAGAAGCGATATTTCTTTGTTAAGGTTAATTAATATTTAAGGCTTATCGGTTTATATGTTACAGCATTACAATTACAGCCTTTCATGTTAAAAATTACAGAATAGTCCCTCCTATTTAAACAGCCCTAATTTATGTATTGTTATTGCTCATTCCTTAAAACAAGTAAAACTCTTTTGACATAGGAAACTGGCCATATTTATCCATATACCTCGATCTACAGAAGCGGATGCTGAAGTCCTCTTTAAGCTATCAGATTCTGTCTTAGCTACTGATTATGGCCAGTGAATCATATGCGATTTTTATATGCTCTTAGCACCTCTATATATTCTGGAAAGCTTTGATTTCTCTCATGAGAAGTATTATGTTCTTTGAGAGTAAATGTGCTGATTTTTTAAAATTCATCACCTTCTTTGATTAAATTGGTATTTTTTGATGCTCCGATAAAGCCATGAATAAGACTACATATTAAAGATAAACCAGATTCATATATATGCTTGTTTCGGTTGCAGGAAAGTGCCTCCAGTTGGAATTGATTCCTTTGAAGACGGTGAGTTACAAGGAAGAAATTTTTTATCTAACAATAATTTCATGTCATTCTTTAATGCAAATTAAAACTTGTCAGCTGACTATTATTTTTAAATGCTTCAGAAACATGCATACAAGATTTTCGAGATTCGAGTGGAATACATGAAATAGAGCATTGAAGTTAGATTTTACACTAGTATTTTTCGAGGTGTTGGATAATATAGCAGAAAATGATAATCATAATGAAATAGCAAACCTTATTATTTTAATAAAACAACCTAAATGATAATGGTAATAGAAAAGTAAACTTTTAAACATCGTATTCTGAAAAATTTCATCCCTAACATAACATCTACTCACTTCCCTAACATAAACTCCCAAAGATGAATACAAATATAATACAAAAATACAAAAGTGTGACAAAATTACAGCTGCTATGACGACTTTTTCCGTGCCAACTTTCTTATTGTTGAAGTTTTGCTGCAGAATTCCGAAAGCTATTTCCAAAATAATGACTCTTGTTGCATTTTGATTATAAACAGTTGTTTATGGCTACTTAATTTGTAACCGTAATTATTCCATTAATCCTCTCTCGAGATTGCCCCCTCTCATTAAGCCTCCTTTAGCATCGACCCCTTGCATTTTTGTTCAATGGTTTCAAGGCCGAGATTGCCCATTACCGAGTTACAATGAAACTCTCACTTATTCAAGGCGTATAATTTTACAGTAAATGACCACCTTCCTAGAATTAGTGTTTAATAAAAAAACATGCTAGGTATGGGTAGGTCTTAAGGACACGGGGCAAGCATACAAACAGTATTTTCTTTATGTTATCACTTTCAGTTGATCATTCGGTACATTGCGGTGTTCCTATTTTCGTTTTTATCTTACACATGCTATGTACACTATTTATAACTGATAGAGTTAATCTTTCTATAACAGGGAACTTCGCGTAAGTTGAATTAGTCAGGAAAAGCAATTTGTTGTATGCATAAATCCGAAAGGTCGAATTTACACATAAAAGAACAATTGACTCTCATTTTACGACGTCGTAATTGGTTTTTCAACTTGTGCGAAGTCATCTGTGGGTGTTATGATTACGTGCACTTATAGAAACTTATTCTATCATGTACAAGCTCTGACGTCAATGCAAATACGAAGCATTTCATCATTCAATGCAATTTTTCTCGATTTACAGAAGAGGATTTCAAAAAGATAATGAATGAAAACACGCCATCAGCTGTTGATCCCAGACTCCAAGCTCTGAAGGTGTGTTCCTATATCCTCCTAGATTGCTTTAATTATTGTATCTTGCTATATAATATAGTTTATTGATACACCTGAACGATTTGAAAAAGCCTTTTTACTTATAATGCTCAAAAGAGCTAAAAAAGCGAAAGCATCACACATGATACAAATAGGCTTCCACTTTTTGGTGCGATTTTGAAAGAATTTTTTATAAAATGTTCTTTGTGTCACCGGAGCATTGTTTTAAAGAGTGATGCAGTAGTGATAACTTGTAACTTATATATGTAACATATATACTTAAGATATATATGTAACTTCCTTTGCTAAACTACATTGATAATGAACTTCTAGATCAAGAAATCGTAGTTGAGTTGATAAACCTGCCCAAACAACCACCCCTTTAAACGACCACTTGTTTCAAATTACAATTTCTGGTTCCCCGATGTATAAAGATTTTTGGCATAAAGTTACCTTTTATTTCTTTATTAATTTTTTTGCTTTGATTTCTATTTTTTTCCGAAACAATACCATTGCAACTATTAAAGTAGAACACAAATCATTCCTGCCGAGTAACTGATCCTTCAGCCAACAAATAACTAAACCCCATTATAACCAACATAACTAAACTATTAATGAATTATTTGAATTTGAAAATTTATAACACGGAAATGCATTTGGCTTGCCCAAGCACATTTTTATTATGCTCATGCATATTTTTATAAAACCGAGAGCTGTCCAAAGGAAAACATCGACAATTTATTTCAAACCGTCACGCGTTATAAAAAGACTGATATTATTGATTTAAAAAATCATAGAAGTTTTACATCGACTATCGATGGTTTTGCATTTCATAAAATTGTTTGTGCTGACAGTGCGTAAAGTAGAGGGTCCCTAAAGCCCATTTTTGAGAGGTCCCTTAAGCCCGTTTTGTTCAATACGTTTATCTGATATAGAAAACACCTTCAAAACAAGTTCTGCTGAAATTGGTCACAGATTAATAGTATTTTCCTCTACTAGCATGTTAAAAAGTGTCCTGTATATCGTGTTCTAGGATGTATATTTATCTTTTTCCCGTTGTGTTTGTATTTCTGAGGTTTCGGTTAAAAACATTTAGGAATCCGATACTTTTCTATTCTTGTAACCAGCAGAGTGACACATATACGTGTTTAGCTACCATTTACGTCCATGGTAAAGTTTAATATTCAAAAAGCGTTTATGAGGCCTAAAACTTCTCAAAACGACGACACATGCTTTGGTTGTATTGTAAACATGCTTAAAAAGGAACCACTACTGTATAACGACCAATCCTTACTACACCTGAAAGTGATTGTTGCAGACAGGTTTAATGTAGTTCTCACAATGATGAATTGACACTTAAGTTAAATAGGTAAAATAAAAAACAAATATGTGCTTTCAAAAAGCTTCAAGGATGCCTAAGCTTAGAAAGTTTCCGTTTCATTTCTATATACTACGCATTATTTGCATGAAAATAGATAGCTCCGCTTGGAAACAAATGTTAATTGTAATTTTGTGTCAGTTTAGCCGCATAGATTTGTAATATTTTCTCCTTTTATTGAAATGGTGAGTACCGAACCCCCTTTCTAGAATGAGCCTCGTTATAAGGATATTGGAAGGGGAATAGAAAACACTTATACCAAAAAGTACAGTAATAAGGGGCTTGTATTCCCTGTAACGTTATTTAGAAAAACAAACGTACCTGAATATATTGTTATCATTCTCTTGGCATCAATAACAAATAAACAGTATCGATAATCTATACAGTAACATCATTTTTGGTAAAAGATTTGCTGCGCTTTACATGAGGTTTGCAAGCCCAGCACGACTGTGAGATCAATGAAATTGCAAAAAGATCGTTTTTTATATCTGATGTCCTAATCAGATGGCTAGGCGGGTTAATTAGCAACAAAAACGTAATTTAAAAAAATGTAAATTTAAAAATTATAATGTTTATGTAGGTGATATAGGCTTTCATTCTTTCGAAGAAAAAATTTGAATTTCGTAGGGATTTCCTTAATTTAGTTGTTAGAATAAATTGCATTTTTCATAGGACTTTTTCTTGGCGTCTGCCTGCTACTCAAAAATATATTTTTAAACCTGTACTCATTGATCCACTAAATTCTTACCTCTCCTTTCCTATCAGGCAACAATTTTGTCATTCACAGGGTAAATGTACATTGAGTAAGAGACTACTTTGCATCGGTATTTTTTGTGAAAAATGGAAATTCAGATAAGAATCGAATAGCATTCAAAAGATGTAGATTTTTCCACATAAGACACACCCAAGCGACTTGCTTTGAGCAAACTGGCATGGACATTTCATTCCTCCTAAGCAATTATATTTATGAATTAAAGGAAGAATTGTGCTTTCATTGACATTTTGTCAGCACACGTGCTTTACGTCAGTAGCAGGGAAATTGAACATGCTGATGTGGATAATTCAATCTTTTGGCCAAGACGTAGAAATCTTTATCATCTGGTCAGGTTATCCGTTCTGGGATTAAAGATTTTCTTTAGTTCCTCCTTGTGGGTTTTGCTTCCTGTACACATGTCACGATTTTTTCAAGTAGTATAGGAACGATTCTGAGCTTGCAACTGACAAATTACGCTGCCTGCTGTTCTAGGCCCATCGCGAATTGTCTCCTAAAGCAATGCGATTGCGGTTGAATCTTCAATTGTGAAACATTCCGTGCAAATTCTCAGTTTTTTAAAAAGCACGGAATTGAGTGCTCACGTGCAGCTATGTCCTCTTCTACTGTGTTTTGGTTGTAAATAAGATGGGTTTGATGGAAACTTAGTGTGGTACCCATTTCTGCCCATGCTTCAGTTTTGGTGTGTTTTGCAGTTTGTTTTCCTGTCAGGTATGTTAATAGAACAAAGATTATTTTTCCTGTCTTTTTTTCCTGTTTTATCATTACATTTTACGTCATATTGCCAGTCTAGAATACAAAGCGTAATAGTATGGAGAGTTTGGGTATATTCAAAAATCAGTGGTACATAAATCGGTGTTATAGAAAAAAATGATTGGAAGTACAACCAGACCTTTTTTAAGCAAGGAGGATTTTAAGCAAGGGTAGGATAACAATTTAGTCACATGTGTAACATTTTGTTTCCTTTCAACGGTTTGTTGGCTGTCCCTAGTATTTTTGTACGGCCTCACTTGGTTCAGATCATGAAGTTAGTTTTTCCTTGTTTTATAAACATAGCCTGAAATACACAGTCTTATTCATTGAAGACATAAAAAAGAAAAATTTAAAAAACTGCATGCTACCATATTGCCCACAGATGCTTCGTGTTTTTATGGTTTTTATGAGAGCGCAATTGTGATGTTAGTTCTTAGCAAGAATGATCACTTCCTCGTTATATCCCGTACAGGTCTGCAAAAGTTGTAGTACCGAGTTGAATTTTTTCCTAATCAAAAGCTCTTTTTATCTTTTTCTATAAAGTATCTTGGGAGGCAACAATCTATCCGTATTATCGATTTGTTTGTATGTTATTACAATGTCAAGAATATCTTTGCTTCGAAATCAAGTAGATATCTATGCTTCGAGTCAACGTTTTGTGCCTTGAATATGGTCTCTGAAAGCTGCTCTTCCTTAGCTTCCTAGCTTTTGGCTGCTTAATTAGTGACTTCATGGCTAACTACGGGGGAGTAGTTTCTGTGATAACGCAAAGTTACTTAAACTGCAGCAAACATCTAGTCTGCTGCTATTCGCTAACATTTTTCGCCTGATATCTAATTTGAGAAAGAGTATAGTGTTCTTTGTTTTTTCCTCTGGTAATTCGTATGCAAGTTGTCTTTTGCAAGTTTTTCGTGATGCCACGGAGTAGTCATAGTATTTTGCACCCAGTGGCATCGTCCTTGTAGTGTCGTTAAGTATTTTGTAGATGGTGTAATTAGTAAATTTGTATTGTAAATTCTTATTAGAATGTATAAAATAAATTAGTTTCTACCAAGATCTGGATTCCGTATCTTAAAATGTTTTTTTCATTGAAACTTTATGCCATGTTTTGTAATGTCATTATCATAGTAAGTTACCCTGCTTTGAGCCTGTAACCTTTTCCACGACTTTTTGTCATTGTGTTCAGATGTTCGGAGCACCAAAAGCCTTTATCTCATTCTCTTCTAAGCAATGGGGTTTAGTTATTTGTTGGCTGAAGGATCAGTTACTCGGCAGGAATGATTTGTGTTCTACTTTTCCTCAATCTCTCATGAGCTTTTGCTTGAAATGGCTTAGAGTGTTGACTCTAGATAACATCCATTAACAAACGAGCGGCACTCTCATTTTCCTCCGTTAATCAGTATTAAGAATGTAGTTGGTTCTTAGGTGAACCAGTAAATGGTCATCTTGTCTAGTGAAGTGGTATTGGAATAGTTGTGGGAGACTATAGGGCAGCTGTGTATTTGACGCCTGATAAAGTTTCGTATATTTGAGGTAAAGGAAGCTTCTAGAAATCGTCTTTGCTGCACCGGCAGAATACCGCTCTCAAAGATCTTGCCTTTTTTCTCATCATTTGGTTTTGATGCATAAGCGAATATAGTAATTGGTTTAAATCTACTTATCCTCTGATCCGCCTCGTCATGCAAGCATCTTGCGTAAAAGGCCTTTGTTTATCTGTTGACGTAACTCTAGGCAAGATATTTTCTTTTTTGTGGCTTTTGCCGATATTTCCCCGTATAAATATTTATTGGTGCTTTGTGTTACCCCTCTTTGAACACGTTAACTTTTAGGAGAAGCTGAAAGAAAGAATTGACTTGCTACAGCAGCTAACGCAGCAAGAGAAGCTCTTCCTTGGTGCCGAGCAAGAAGAAGGTATGACTTTTAGCCTTTATGCTGTATGGGCCCCGTCGCTATGTTTTGAAAAAGGAGTAAGGCCCAAATTGTCCCGTGCTCAGGCCATGCAAGGACTGTGAATGATGCAAGTTCAAATAGCAGACCTACTTTCTACATTTTGCTTTTTTTCTTGATCAACCTTTTTTTCTTGAAGAGATAGGCCTTATACGTACATGCTCATCTATTAATTCAACAGTTTTGGATCATTTTCTTTACAATGCGAACTGTCCGTAATACAGACGTGTGCCTTGAAGTCTCCCTTATAATGTTTCTTAAGATAAGCAGTTATATGCAGTGGGCTTAGGATGCTTTTAAACCCGTGAATTCGGAAATGTATCAATATTGAGTTGTACCAGGAGACACTTTGCTAAATAGGAGAGACTTTTTCAGGAAAAACCTATTAGCTAAACAGTCTAACTATTAGAAGTACTTTTTAAAAGTCAAGTCATTTTTGTTTAGTTAGCTTGCTTTGTTTAAAATCACAAGAATCGGGTGATATTTTGTAAGGGCATATAGCTACACATATTTGCTGGGAGATTTTCCATTCACTGAAAGGGGTATTTGATATATAAAAGAAATTTACAAAAATGTTTCAAATTTGACTGTCTTATAGCAAGGGTAAGGATTCACAACGTTGTGAATAACCGATTGCTTGCATCATTAGCCATTTATTTTTTGCTTGTATTTTTTTGGTCGCGCATCTTTCAAGTCTAGTCTGTTGGAAATAATGAATCTCGAGAAATTTATATTTTCCGGACCTCTTTTTTATTTAATAATGATTTCAATTTTTGGTTTCATGTAATTTTAAAATTCCATTACATACAATACAAAAGAAAAATGGAAATTAATTAGACATGTTAATAAATACAAAATACAAAATAAATACATACAAAAAATACAAAAGACAATTAATTATACTATGCGGAACTAATAACCTAATACAAGACAAAGTCGACAGAAAGAAAAAAGATTCAAAAATTTACATATAAAGAGTTTTTTCTGAGGCTGAGCGGGGATCTTTTTATGATATGTACTAATTTTCAAAGGATATAGTCTTAACGACATCGATGGAATATTATTCGAGCTCTGTGCTCCAAACTAACGATTTAGAAAAAAGTCATTATTGGTCGCTTGCTATGTACGATATAGATGAACAGATCCAACTAATTCATATCAGAAATGAAAGCAAAAAGGAAACATTTTATTGACAAAATCGTAAACAAAAGGTAATTATTTTGTCCGAAAAGGCCATGCATTTTTAAAACCTTCAAGTCAGAGAAGATTGGAGTAAAGAAGTGAAATAGCCTTAATTTATGTTTACAGTAACACAAAAACAGGACTGATATATGCTTCATAGGTTAGACCTGATACTACGATACCAAACTGTAGGAAAGGTGAGAAAAGTAGTTATGAAGAAAAATAAAAACACTAATAGGTAAAAATTGCCTTATTTTGAAGAGCATGCCACAAGTTCTAGCTATTTTTAGTGAAGTTCCATCAAGTGATTTTTCCATGAGAGATTCCTAAAAAAAGCGCACCAAGTAATTTCACCAAGAAATTTGACATAATATTCCAATTTTGATGCTAACTGACACAGGGCAAGAATGATGTGGTGACTTGAAGATAGTCAGCCGTTGTTAACAGTCTCATAAAGCCCCATATGCAAATGGACTACGCGAATTGTTATTTATTGAGATTTTCCAGGGAATCAGTTGCCTCCTCTTGGTCAGCCTGCTCAGCAATGTTAAAGATTAGAGACAGCTAAAATTGTTTAAGATTGGGCAATTATTCGAATCGTGAGAAAACACAATGATCAGCGTTAAAATGTAATCTTGTGGGAAACTGCGATATTTTTCATACCCCCAATGCCAGGAATGTTGTATTTAGGTTCAGCTCCAGTTTCTTTCCTATTCTTTAGCAACGAGAGCTACAAAACTGGCTGATTTCAATCTTTTATTTTCTTACAGAAACTAGTGAAATTTGTGATAATAGTTTAACTGGGACAACTGCTAAGGACTATTATCTAGTGCCAGGAAGAAGGGACACATTCGTTTGCAAGGGTACCAAAATGACGTTATTTGGTCAGATGTCGAACAAAAGATGGAGATGTTGGATTGAAATTGATAATTTGGTATCATCAATGAATAGTCTACTGCCTAACGCAGAAGCAAGTAGTGACAAAAACAATAATGGCGAAACGCTGTTTGATAAGAATAAGAAATACCTTTCTAATCTTACCAAGGAAGACTTTGAAAACAGAGGCTATCCAATGATAGGCTCTGTGCCTACAAGCCTTGTCGAAGAACTGCAGAACTTTACGTCCTCTAACTGCAACGAGACCAATTCTGAAGAAATAAAAACTGCTGAGGAGGAAAAGGATGCATCGGAGAAAAAGGATGCATCGGATGAAAATGGTCGAGAGTTTGTAAAAGAAACTCCACCCACTTCACCGGTATTGCAAATGAAGGACACGAGTACTGAGGAAGAGAAATCGCCCGCGCCCTATTCCTCTCATGCACGCAGAACCCCGCGGAAAACAAACTCCCAGTTGAGCTTTGATGCGGTCTTTTTTGGTGGGGATGCCCTGTCTAAGTCGCCTGCAAAGGAAAATGGTTCCAATTCACCTCGTGCTTTATCAGGGAACTTTGGGAATTTTCGCGAGTCGTTATTTTATCAGAGAGAAAACCATGACACGGGTGCGATCTTGCCGAGCTCTAATCGTACAGTGGCTGAAAACAGGCGCTCTAATTTAGTAGCCAGCTACTCTTTGCCCGGCGATAGAGAAGACTCTCCAGCTTCTTCTGCCAATAACAGTCCAGTAATGCCTGTGAAACTGAGAGACGGGGGATTTGTGATCAAAAAGAAGTTGAGGCAGAAGGGAATCAGCATAATTGTTGGTTCTTCAAGTTCTGAAGGTTTGTTGTTTTTATCCTAATTATGAGCGTAGTTAGTTTTTTGTGGCTTGCGAAATTTTATTTTTCTTCTTAAAAGTGCTTTTTGATCTAAGGTTTTGTTAAAATGCTGGAACCTAGAAATTCTATGGTGTGAAAAAGATATGTATCTTCACAGCGTTTTGGTATTTTTTTCTTATATTATAAATGTTTTTGTATAATATAATCTATAAGAAGAATATTGCCATTGCAAAATGTCATCTATGATACTTTAGATTGGATAAAATAGTTTTGGAATAGAATGGGTTAAAGGGAAATTTATTCAGATTTTTAATAACATATCCCTTATAGCTCTCCTTTCTCCAATAAGTGCTTACAGTAGGACAGGCAATCGAGATTTGCCCTTCACTTGAGAACATCACAAACTTGAAGGAAGTTTTATTTTCTATTGCGTATGAGTTCTATCTACGAAGAAATGAGATTAAGCTGGGGTAAGCTGGGCCGAGCCCAAAAAGCGATTGCAAATTTGGGTATTTTTTGATACACCAGCTGATAGCATATTTGGTCAAATCAGCAATTTACATTAAATACCATAAATCCTCGAATAAGCTCCTTGGGGCTTATTTGCAAAAATTAATTTTTGGTTGGGGGCTTATTCGGGGGGGGGGGACTCATTTCAAAGTGCAAGAGCCATGACAAAGTGCAAGAAAATGGTGGAAATTCTTGTTGACCAATTGAATTGAAAAAAATAAACGTGAGCAGTTTGAGTTTCTAATTACAACAACTGATATCATTAAAAGAGTTACAAAGTGCTGTGTGAAGATCTAATAAATATTATAATTTTTTATCATCATAAAAGTTGCTTTTTTGCTTTTTGGTGTCAAAGAAAGTAATACTGTCCTGTGGGGGCTTTCTTGAAATAAGATATTATTCTGCTGTGGGGCTTATTTGCAAAAATGATTTTTAGGTGGTGGCTTATTTGAGGGGGGGCTTATTCGAGCGTGGGGGCTTATTCGAAGATTTACGGTAGTGCATCACCCTTTTATTCGAACATTTTGTAATGCGAGCAATTCAAGAATTATTTATTTTCGCTTACTAACAAACCAACAAATCGGATTAAAGGGTTATATATGTTTGAAGGCTTTTTGACCATCAATTGCATCGTGGGAACTTTTAACAAGAAACTAGTGAAATTATCCACAAGTCCGAAAATTTCCCCCGCCCTATTTGTCCCACGATTCCCAACAAGAAAGTGCCTTTTTGCCCAAACTTGTTTTAAAATTGGATTAAATGATCTGTTTACCGTTCGTTTGTGTTGTTTTGACTGTGCACATTATAAATTGTTTGCTACAAACGTAAATGCAGCAGCACTCATTAAGATCAATGATGCACTTTCTCCCTTATTTACGCTCTTGCTTTTGCTCTCAACTGCGTCACAGCAACTAAAGGCCCTTTTCAATTAAATCTATAGCAGTAAAAAATCCTTGAAAGATCCCCTTCACTGTTTGGCGTTTTATCTATCGAATACCTTAGTTCAGTTTCGTGAAAACGAAGACTGCGTGGAAATTATGTTCTTATCACCTTAGATTACGATGTTTTGTGTCTTTGATGTAAAAGAAAACAACAACACCAATTGTTTACTTTTGCCTTTAAAACAGGCAACAACTTTTCAATCCTTCTTTACTGTTAGGATTGAAAATTGTGTCAATTGTTTATTTTTTAAGCAAATATCAACTTTGCAGGAACCAAATTTTTTTTGTATGCATGGTTATCTATTACAAAACAAGTATAACCGTAAGATTTCAATCGGATTTTCTCTATTCTGAGTTATGATTTTAGCTTTCTAATTTCAAAACAAGATAAGTAAGAAAGGGAAATTGACCTTGATAATGACTCCTTTTGCAACCACTTGTAAACTAGCTTCCTATATTTAGAATGAATTTTACTTTCCTTTAGGAGTTTGACTTACCGGGCGTTTTAAGTTACCGGACGTTATATTTTACCGGACGTTGTAACGTTACCGGATGTTGTCAAGTTATTTGACGTTGTGACGATCGCAATCGATCCCTTATTTAATTCTGGAAGGGTTGTTTTTAGAGAATATGACTTTTTAGATACATATCAAAGATTTTATTGCTAGAGATTTATAATTCTTTACACTTCTACAATTTTTTTGCCGCTGGCTATCGACTTTGAAGTTTAAAGAAGGCCCATTTCAATTTTCGGGTTAACAGAAGGGGGCTCCATAAAAAATGGTTTAAAGAAAGGGGGCTTTAAAGGTATTATAGCTAAATTTCAAGCAATCCCTTTTCTTTTCCATATCTAGCAGCATTGTCTATGTTTAAATGCTCTGCTACTTCTAGACTTGCTTTATGCATCCCTTTTCACTGAAGAATTTCAAGAAGGAGAAACAATATGTATGAAATGGTCAATTTTGATAAAAAGGAGCATTATATCTGTTTTTCATGAGGGTACAGGAATTGATACTAGCTTAGCTATCCTTAAAGCACTATTCCTGGGCTTTCTTTCGCTATAGGTACAATATATAACCCTCCCTTGCTTCATACTTCAAGACACACTTCAAGTGAAGCCGTGACATTTTCTGTTCTACCCACCATAGGCCCTTTGGAGCTTTCTAAAGAGCAGGGTTTTTTAAGCTATTTATGTTGGAATTAGCAAAATAAATCTCTCTTTCCGCCGTTTTCCGCGCCCATTTTCTGCACCGAGTCATTCGCTAGGCGGAAGCATTTGATTTCAGAAATGCAACTTCTATCGGCCATTGAATCAGGTCGTTTTCCAAGAAGCAATTACCCTAGCAGCAACATGATAACAGCGGGAATAATTGTTTTAACTCTAATACTTCTTTTGCTACTGTAGCCGGATAAAGAAACCATTTTGAAGTAAAGTAGGGTATGTTTATCATGTAACTGTACGGTATGCCCGGGAAGTCAGGGCTGCCGAGCGGGAGCAATGGGGCTAATTTTCTCAGGGCCCACGACGTCAAGGAGGCCTTAGAAAGTAATGAATTCCATTTTAAAATGGAATTTATTTAAAGTAATAAAATAATACCAAAAAATAGTAAAACATTTTCGTCTCGCCTTTTGGTTTTGCCCTAGGGTCTCCAAAACCTCTCGGCGGCCCTGCAGGAAGTTAGGGCTCCATTACCTTTGACGTCACAATTCTCCCTTCGTAGAAGCGCCCATCGACGAAAAGCGCTTGTGCCGTGTATGATTTGGTACAGCCTTGTGTCATTGTCCTTTTTTGTTTTGTAGAAGAAAGTAGTGAAGAAGAAGCCCAAGGAGACGACGAAAGTAAGCTAACACAATCTGATATAATCGAGAATCTTAACCTTTCTTTTTAAAGAAAAGCAGAGGAAGTAGAGGTCATATTTCAGGTGTTTCTAATTCGCACTTTCCCATTCTGCGGCTTCTAGAGCCAAGTTTTTTGTGCAACATTCATATCCGTTGGGCTTTACACTTGAAGCTGGTAGAAAATTAGCATGCCCATTCAATATCATAACTGCCATCAGTCAAAATCATGATCATAATTATCACTAAAATCACAAATATGGTTATCATAATAATAATCATCATTCTAGGAAATTGAGTAAAATACTAAAATCATACAATTATAAATTTAGTAATCATCAATCATCATCATCATCATCATCATAATGATAGTAGCAGTAATAGTGGCCAGAAAGGTGTAAAAATAGTCCCAAATAGCACACAATGATGATTTTAGTAATCACCAATCATCATCATAATCAAAATCACTCTAAGAATTGATAGGGATAATTATAGTAGCTGTGATAGTGGTTAGGACGGTGTAGAAATAGTAGTTAAGATCATGAGTATAATAACCATCATGATATCATATGTTTTCAGACCTATTCATCCGTTCTTTCACCAGACATTTCTTTATGTTCTAGACTAAATTCAATTCTGAATTATTCTATCGTAGCAAAATCTGGTATTTAAGATAATCCTTTCTTTGGAACAGTTAGCCTTTATTCTATCTTAGGCAGTAAGGCTTCCGACTGAAATAAAACATTATCATAAGATTTAAATAAAAAAGCAAATTATAAACCTAATTCCAGTAAATTGAAGTAAATCAGTTATCCCAACTCGATGTGTATTGATTGAGAAAGGAAATGACACGTTTATTATGCAATTATATTATGAATTGCCGGTTGTATGAAGTAGAATAAGGCTTGGGGAAAGTGCAGGCATTGATGTATGGTTCATTGTCGGTGGCCTACTTAAAACTGTATTGCTTCGTCGCTTTTCTTCCTATTTGAGTCTATATTTGTTCGGAAACGTATCCTACTCCAACAAAAGCCCTTGTTTATATAGCCTCGTCTAGAAATATCAAATGGCAATGCATATCCGGATTGCTAAAATGTATAAGCTAGCTTTTGCGAAAGATTCCTACAGAGCTATTGTTTAAGTTTTCTGAAATCGTATTTTACGAGTCAAAGCTTCTTTTGTGAGTAACGACTTTGCGATTTACTTCAGTAGCCAGCTATAAGGACACGGGTTTTTCTTGTAAAAACTATATTAAAATATACCCCTGATTTCCTTGTGTTGAAATTTGTGTCCTGGAAAAAACTGTTTCCCGGACTGGCTTTGTTTCGCTGTCTTTTGACGTAAAAAACTAACGCGAACCAGGAAATAGTCATAACAATCGCCTTATGCCTGTTTACAAAAGACTTTCATAATCGGTTTGCTGTATACGGGCTGCTCATTGCTGTATGTCATCCCAAATGCGTTTAGGCGCATAAAGTTGATTCTGTTAATTGGATATCAAGATGAAGCAGTTCGACTCATTTTTGGCGGCAATTCGGTTGTATACTGACAGGCCTAGGAGTAGCAGCGACAGCAACACAAGGCCACGGTTACGGAGAACAACATCGCTTAGGCTCAGCTTTCGATCTCGGAGTCTGTATCTCGGTAAACTGTTTCTTGTTTTCTCACCAATAGATTAAAGATTCACTGTAAAGTGCTTCCTATAGCTAAATTTTTCACTCGTGGTTTGGTTGTTAGACAAAATGGCCTGTGTCATACTCTAAAAAGAAAACTTTCATTCCATCCATCAACGACTTTTATATTTTAAATAGCCTTTTCACACCATATAAAATTGAATTCTTTTTTATTCATGTCATCGTTGATTTTGATACATCATATCAATGTTCTTGTACTGAGCTGTAATTCGTATATTCTGACCACAAAAATTAAGAACTTAAGCGAAAGGTGGTAAGGTTTTCCCTTTCGAACTAGCTTTTTAATGAGTACTCAATCGTACAGTAGCCTTTTCTCTTATTTGAAATTACTGCTCCTACAAGCAGAAATTATAGCGATTTATTCAAGCATTTCCAATTATTCAAAGGAATGTACGGTCCAAAGTCAGAGCATTACAATTTTTATCCGGCCTACTGTGTTTTCTTTATTCTCAATATGGGTCAAAAGTAAACAAAGGTTGTTTAAATCACCGATAAAAAGAAACTTTCATTTATAAAGGAAGCTAGTGAGTCTATGCTGTATTCGAATTATGTTGCTGATCAACACAATCTTTGTTTCCTAGATAATGATAGAAAAAGTGAAACACCCAAGTCCGCCAAAAGGTGAGTGACCTTAGAAGATTAAGAAATATATATTTGCCTGGTCGGATCAGCCTAACGCCAAACATGCGTTCAAAAACGTCTCAACGTGGAGGAGCCCATCTTTTTGAAGATGCAGTACAACTTCTATGAAGTGCACTTTTTCCAGTCGTTATGAAGAAATCTAAGCAAATCGTTAAAAGGCAGAACTCGTTCAACAATTCTAAGTGGCTTTCGTACGCGGCTTTTACGTATATCCGATTTTTATACAAAAAAACCGGTATAAGAAACTCTAGGCTCATATTTTTAAAACTCAAGAAACTTTGGTACAAAATATAGTTTGGGTAAATAAAATTATGAGAGTTTGATGTTGTGGTCTCTGAATTTCATTTTCAAACAGCGATTTTGTGTTTTTTTTTTCATTTCTAGAATTATAATAAGCGAGGTCCCTTCTTATTATGCAAACTTAAAAGGGAAAGTTTTCCTTTTTAAAAAAAATGTTTCAAATTCTTGCAATAAATGTTTTAGTTTTCTTTACCTGCCGACAGAGGATTGATTAATTAGTCAATTAGGTTTATTCATTGATACATTCTACAACAGACCACATACGTTATCATTTACACATTAAAGAACATCCTACTCGAGGCTGATTTTTCAATTTCATTTGCTTTCTGAAATAGGAGTAGTAGGAGGTGCGAAATCCGTCTAGCCAAGGGTTTTTAGTAACGGGCTGTTCTGGTACAAAGGTCATACCAATCAATAACTTCTGTCATCGTATTTTATTTTCTCAGATATTGATACTTGTTTGACTGCAACCTTGACCAAATATAAAAGTTCCTTGCTCCCAAACAACCACGATCTAGCTGTTTAAAAGTATTTGACATGCATAAGTACAGGGAATCCAAAAATAACTTAGGCCAAATTGACCAGCCCAATTAAAAAAATTGCTCACGTGAAACTACTGTGTGCTGCTTTAGGATTTCACCGATTTGCAGAAAAGCGGAAACTGTTCACATGTTTTTCTCTGTACGCAATTTGATTGGCCAACCGCTGGTTTCCGAGTGGCTGTAAGCCACTTTTACCTGTGTCAAATGGCTTTGAGTTATGAAATTCATCGCCTTGACTCTCTGGCTGAAACAAAGAATATGACTTTTGAACCAGCTAGTAGAGACAATAAAATGTTGGGGTATACGTTTGACCTTGATCCAACATCGCCCAGTTCGGGAAACAGGAGGCATTAGGGTGCGGCACCAACCCCCCCCCCCCCCCCGCCTCCAATATTTTGTGTCATTCAGCCAATCTTGTTTCGATTTATTTTTTAGTAGCCAGTAGTAATAAAATATTTCTAAGATTTTACTTTCTTTGTGCACTTATCTTTCCTATCTCAGGGTTTAAATTAGAATTTCAAAATGGGCACCCATCATTTTCTATATTTTTTCTACCGAGATTTTTAGGAAGTTTCTTGTTTTAGGTTTTCTACATCTGATGTTACAGAGACAGGTACACAGTCAATTTTTTGTCATTTTTACACTTGTTTCACAATTGATAATTTATCTCAATGGGTAAGTGTTGTTATACCTGTAGTTAGCTATGAGTTGCACGTTAGTTGTCCCTTTTAATACTTTTTTTAAACCAAACCAGCCTTTGGCTCCGCAAATGTGAAGATAGCGGAAAAGCGGAAACATAACGTACTAAAGCACCTCGTCAGCTTACCTTTGGACATTGTCCAATTAGTGAGGTCGTGGAGCGTTTAATTCAAGGTCAATTCGGTTTAATTCGAATTTTCTACCATCAAGTGCATAATTTTTTCCTCTATATCATACTCAAAATTGCCCAAAATCGACCGGGGAAAAAAATTTCTTGAAATTTATCTGATATACGAGGCCATGTTCAATTATCAAATACTTGTAGCACAAATGATGGCATCAGAAAGCAAGAAATCTGTTTTTCCTTTTAAAATTATAGATTTACGTAAAGAAAAATTCTCCTATTTTAGGCCTGAAAAATAAATAAGAGGGCTAATAAAGGAAGAAGTCAGTTTTTTTCTGATTTCCCTAAAAACATGGGCAGGATTTTTATAAACGGCAGGCAGTTTTTGAATGCCACAATACAAAATTCGTTAATGCGCCATAAGCGAGGGACATTTACCAATATTTTAGGGAACATAAAGTCTTTCAATGCCTTAGCAATTTACTCGGAAGGGGCTAGTTTTGGTATTAGGGACATGCCAGCCAAAAATGCAATGTCTGTTTGTGATTTCGATGTCAACACAGGTCATTATTTCCTGAGAATTGTTTCAAATGAACGGCTCAATTCCTGGAAACTGGTACTCTCTGGATAAAATATGGCAGAATCGCTAAGCAACTTGGTGGATTAAAACTTTGTGATATGCAAGCTAGTTTTCAAAAATAGAATGGCAGTACACGTTATGAAAAAGGTGTCTCAAACATCATAAAGCACAGTAAAGACACGTAAGACTTGATTTAAACAATTGTCAAACAGAGATAGTTGGTAACGTTTTAGTTCATCAAAACTGCCGTCGAGAGTTTCTTAACCCAAGAAGGGTATCTCGAAAAAGTTAAGATGTTAGCGCAACACTTTGTTCTAGAAGACTGCAATCAAGTTTTTTTGAGTTTAGGCGGGAAAAAATATTGCTTCATTTGTGGTAATGTTGCTACAAATGACTAGATGACAATGATGCATCATTCCAGGTAAAGGCCCCAAAATGTTTTCTCCCGTAAAGGCCTGAAATTAGACATTAAAGTGTTTGAAATTAATTCTGCTTTTTGTATGTTTCAAGCGTCTTTTTGACGGTCTTGAACTCAGGCTAGCATAATGGGTCCGTCAAAATCACAAGGAATGCCGAATGGCTAGCTGAATGACTTGGCTTTGCTGAGTATTGAATGTTATGTTGCTAAAAAGATTGACTTTAGTAATTTTTTCGACGTTTCTGCCTTAACAAAGCTTGTAAATTGGTATCCCAATTTTAGCTTTCCCAATTTTAGGGCTTTTGATGAGGGCATTTGTATACTGTGCCATTTGCATCTGCCTCTATCATGTTGTTTGTTTCCTGCTCAATTTAAAGCAAAGTGATGCTCGTAAGAAAAAGAAATGTTGTTAACTCTCCTAAAATGAGCAGTTCTAGCCATATGATTTTATTTTGCGCAGGAAGTAAAGACTCTGCCTATTGATTGCAAGTTCCATTACGTACCATGTTAAATAGAGCTTTGATTTCTTTCTTTACTTTGAAGCTGTTTCCTTCTCTTTTGAAAAACTTTTCCAAAATTTGGCTGTCTTTGGACATTCCTCGCCTCCACTGACATCTGCTATCGTGTTTGCACAGCATTCTGATAGGAAGTGTCCTCTACAATTCTTCATGTTTTTTCAACAATAGCTGTGTTGATAACTTGTAAAATGTCCGTTTTAGCAACTTCTGAAAAGAACATCCAGAAACGTTTCGCAGCAAGGTGTGTATTGTTTTTGAAGATGTGTTATTTTGTTATCAGTGGACAGTGAATCTTGTTCAGAACGTAAACTATTAAACATTCTTATTGTGGTCAGTAAAAGCAACCCTATCAATCCTAATTTTTGCAAGCTGTCTATTTTGAAATTTTCTTAAGTTTATAGTAAGCTGAAATGATTTATGCTAAAAAGTTTGCTTTTTTCTGGCTCATTCGAGGTCAGATTTCCTTTTGGAAATTTTATTTGTTTGCCTTTTTGTGACCCCAGTGCTGTAATCCTCTCATAGCCTAGGCAATACTGCAGTCATACCGTCGGGTGAAAGGCCAACGCAAGCAAATTTAGGAGGTCAACTGAAACAAAGCTTAGCTTTCACCCTTGTTCTGAAGAAATTATTAAGACTACAAGTATTATCTTAGGGGTGTTATTAAGAGTATTATCTTAAGGAAGAATACGCATTTGCTAGACTCTGGTTGTAAAGCCCATATAGTCTGTTTTCTTTATTAAATTCATCTGACGTTGTTGTTTTCTATTACGAAAATTTTGATTGAAAACCGTATGAAAATGTCCATTTGAAAGTCCATTTGTATAAATTAATTGCTTGAATTTAATCATAGAATGAAAATTTTAAAAAAAATCAGCAAATCATTGAACTAATACTATTTTTCTTCATCCCGAATATATATTTTTTAACTTGTTTTTAACAATCAATGTTTCGTATGTTTTTTGTAATTAAAGAGAACAATGGAAAGACTTTCTCGGGAATTTTTCCATCGAAAGCAGACTTTTCTTTGAATAAAAAGGAACCTGCCATTTTTCTGGCAAATTGTAAAAATTCATGATATTGAAACTTCGTTTTAAGTTGTCGGTTGCAACTCTAGCCAAGCACCTTTTACAATTTTCGTCTTATTCATTCCGTCACTCCTTCCACTCGTTTCGTGTAAAGTTTCCTTTCGATTTTCCAGGCTCATTCATTATTTCATCTTGCTCAATCTGTGTTTTCACGAGCATTCATTTTTCAATTGAAAACCATGAAATGTATTAACCATCTTTGGTTGTCCTCATTTTGTGTAAATTAAAATCAGTTCTTATTATTCCGTCCGTTCTTCTCCAATATACCCTGTCACAAAAAAACCCCTGTCGGATTTTCTTGCTACCTATTTAATGTAACAAGCATAATGCGATCGTAATGGTTGTGTTCTGCATTGCATGGCTCTTAAATTTGCCGTATAGAAGTTTTGAGCCTAAATTTTCTTGTAGATCTTCGTCTACTCTACCTCCACAAAAGAACCCCAGTACTGATCTTCTCGATCAATTTGGCTTGAGGTCAGCAAGCGTCAGTGGAAACGAGGACAAACCTAAGTCTTTTCCGAAGTTCAAGGGGTAAGTTTCCTTTCTGGAAAATAATTTCAGTTTCGCTTACATGTGTTAGACCTACAACTTACTTTGTAGTAGTAAACAAAGGCGATGTAGATTATGGTAATGATGCTGAGGCGTAATCTAGGGGTAGCCACCATCACCATGGTCGACATTGAATCAGCAACTAGGACTGGTTTGTATTTTGTATGTGTTGCTATCTTGCGTCCTTCGAAGGCAAGTTTTATAAATCTGTGATAATATGCTTAGCGTGCCGTGTCCTGGTGTTCTGGTCTTTCCTCTTGATTTGACTTGATTTGTCTTTCCTTGATAGTTGACGACTATCCTCATTCTAAAGGCTGATTTCCACTAGGCGAATTCTTTTGCGCTAGTCGAATGTGAGCATACGTGGTGTCATTTTCTCAAATTTCGCAGCGAAAATATTCGATTCGCAGAAAGTAGATCACGGTCCTACTCTATCGCTACGACTATCAATTCGATTCGCGCGAAAGAATTCGCCTAGTGGAAATCAGGCTTCAGTGAAAGTTTGGTCATGCCAGTGACCCGAACCACAAACCCTTGAATCTGTAGACAGCGACCCTAAACACAGAGCCATTCTCGTACATCTGGTTTGTGGAACCGCTTCGGTGTTTCCAAACCTGCGTCAAGCTTTTTGGATACAACAGGTGCCAGTGCTTGGCTATTGACAAGGCGATCTTTACTTGATTGGTACAGGACTATCAAATAAGCTTAAATCTCTTGAACCTCTATATGTTCCACTTTAAAAATAAACTCTTTGCGAGCTCCGTATGAAACAGGCCTTTTTGTATTTGATATTGATAGTTGGTTGAAAAACATTATTGCTTAATTATAAACCTTCGCTCTACTTTGCATCGTTCAAGCTTTCTTCGTGACATAATATTTTGCTGTTTAATTATTTAAATCATTAGTGTCTCAAGGTAAGCAAGTTGCTTTAGACTTACTGAATAGGCTTATCAAAGCATGGGGCTAAGTTAATGATCTTGTAAGTGTGTCTTCATAATTACTAAGTTTCTTCGTGTTTTATAAACCGTTTACATTATGAGCAGATGATGTTGAGTTGGAAAAACATGCAGCAAAATATAAGCGCACAATAGGCTTTTTAAAATATATTTTTATGAAGAAAAGTGTGAATGAGGTCTCTTTTGTGCTAGAAGCCTCCATCTTTTTTTACACGCTTACATTTATCAGGCTTTGTACCACTTTCGTTTTATTCAGGAATATGTTTAAGAACATATTTCAGAAGACCAAAAACGATTGTCTCTCGCCATCTTCTAGTACTGTCCAGACATTTTGTTTTCGGCAATGTTGGGGATGGGCCGGCAGTAGCACTTTCATTTTGGTTAATGTATATAGACTCGTTTTTTTGTATAGACTCATTTCTAAGCCATTTGAACTCTCTTGCGAATGATTAGTACCGTGGGCAAAACAAATAAGGTCTTAGTTTTTAGGTCACCTGTAAAGGAGTAGTATAATGTTAGTCTGTGTGAGAAGTTAGCCATTTTGTATTCGAAGGTGCGAGCAAAATTGCTTGTTGCTTTGGCCTTTCCTTTCCCACTTCCCAGAGCAAAATTTCTGTTTTTGAAAAGGATTTTCTGGGTATTATTTAATTGCGAAGAGGGGGAGGGAGGCTTTCATCTATCCTCAATAATTTTGTGTTCCTCAACATTCATATTTACAGTATGTATTTGTACAAGTAATTATTGAATGTTGTCGGTAACGCTATTTTGCAACGTTGCACTAATGAAGGTTTGATTTGTGAGAATGCGAACAAATATTAGTGTAGTTTTTGTTAAAATCACTGAAAAGCTATAATTATTGAAACAATCTAGCTCTGCATACTTTTTCTATTCTTAGGATTTAAACTCAGAAGCGAAATTCTTTGTTTTCACCCCATCAGTAGCAGAGGTTTTTCAACGGTTTGGGTTTCTTGCATGTTTCATTATTTAGCAATTTAGCAGTGATCTATCATTTTGCTGTTTTTTGAAATCCCACTTAAGCGCGAAATTAGCTAGAAATCAAAGTTTCTTTGCTCACCATCTTGGTTTGTGACGCATATTCCCACAGTTGTTCGAAGGATTATTTAAAAATTCATGTCAGAAAAAATTGGTCCGCTTCCCATTTGCAAAACTGACTTTGAATGAGAAACGAGCACTTATTGTATTTTTCTCTTTGCCATTTATATTTGTTATAGTACTATTGTTGTACTTTTGGTATATTTTTTTAAGAATTGTAGATTTTTAATTGTAACCATATTTCATACAGTTTCTAACAAACATGGTACTTCGTCATGCCCTGCTAGCTTCCCGCTAACACTGAAACGCCGATTTAGAGTATAGGAAACGAAGCTACTCACAAATACGGCATGAAATGAAGCATTTTCCTATCAAAACTGATCCAGATCCAGTTTTCATTGGTAGTGTAGAGGAATTAAAAACAAAAATTGTTTAAAGATTGAAATATGTTGCCTCTAGCTTCTCGATTAATGACCCGGTCCAGCACAAGGAACGTTTCTCAATTTTGATTTAAAGACAGACTTTTGAACATATGTCAAATTTTCTGGTCATGTCTAGCATATGATATCTATCCAATCAACATTTTACCATGTATTCTGCAGCTTCAAAACTAAACACAGAACTCTTCGAAGATTGATGTAGCCAATCCTTTGATTTATACTGTTCGTTGAATATGTGTGAATATTTCGACAGAGGATCATCAATTTGCATAATCAAATTTGTCTTATTAAGATTTTTTAAAACCGTCGAATGCTACGATGCGTGGTCGTAAATTTTGAATATTTCACCGAGATTTCAATTATGTTAGGCATATTGAACCTCAGTGAGCGAAAAAGGATTAGGTGGATATTATCGTTTGCAATCAATGTGCTCCAAAGCAGACAAAATAATTTTTTCAATTTGTATACGTCAAGAAATTTCAGCTGATTTAGATAACCATACAGACATCTCAGAAACACAGCGATCAGATCATGTTTAGTTGATTTGAAATATCTTTTCGGAGCACTGGAAAATGATTGCAATCTTGCCCAGCCAAGTAGCAGGTGTTTCTCCGTTCAAACCATCACTCTCCTTAAGCGCAAAGGCCTCCTGCAGATTTTGTTCACTACTTACACGTCCTTACAGTTTTGATTGACTGTTTAAAGGTTTGTTTGTAATGGACCTGTTGGCTAAAGAAGAATGCACTTCTACTATAAAGTTTATTCATCGTGGTTCTGCCAATTGTTCAATCTTCTAAGACCATCAAGATAATTCTTTATGACACGGCCTAGCTCGTTTGAACGCTGCTGCTCTGGTCGTTATGAACTTTTTGCAGCCTAGTCCAAATGTCGTGCATATGCAGTGTTCAAATAGCCGATGAGGTCATAGATTTTGAGTTTCAAGTTGTGGGCGGAAAGATGTTTTTTGTGGGGTTCTGGAGGTATGTTTTTGAACTTCGTCGAGACATCGTGCCCAACACATTTGATTATGTATAAAGGAATGTGTAGTTTATAATATATCAAATATTTCATGTGCATGTGTAAAGTAGATTGAAAACATTTACTCTATATACCAGTATAGTTAATTAAGTATGTAAACATCAGAGTATATGGTGGTGAAAAAATATTTCTCACGTCCGTCGTTGTTGCTGGCATAAAATTTTATCTGATTTTCATTAACAACCTGCTCTCGATCATGAATCATAAATTTCTTCAGAATATTATAATCCTACTATCAGCAGGTATCTGTTCAATACAGCGCTTAATGCCACATTGCCTGTGTTTCTTCTGCACAATCAAGGCTGAAAGCACAACTGCATAGATGAAAATATTTCTTGCTGCTTCCCGTCAACTGTGCTACGAGTTGTGCAATATTTTTGTTTCATAAGTAGTGCAAATAATTTTTATCGGAAAAACATCGCTTGAAACAGTAGAATCTCTCGTTTTTGCAATTAGCAGGTTTACAGAGTCAGAATTGTGTTAACTAGGGCGTTTGTAAATGCATCAGTTAAGCTACGAATTTTATAACTGTGCCTTGGTGCGCGGTCATGTTTTAATGCATTAAAATATGCACTGCTGCTTGACCTATCACCACCTGATCCCACCATGATTCAACCAAGAAAACTAGCCAGTAAGAAGGCCCCTTTATGATCTGAAACTTGACTTTCGATTAACCGGTTGAGCTTGTTTCCTCTTTAGCCCAGATGTAAAGCCGCCAAGAAATGAAAGGAGGACACTGAAATTATCAAAATCGTCACGTAGAGGATATGGATTTTATTTGCAGGTATTTCACTGCCTGCTGAGCTTTTTTTATTCCATTTATAAATAAAAATGTTTTTTATGTTGAGATTTATTGATTCATCTTGCCTCGGCGGATTTGTGTTTATTTATTTTTTGCCTTCAGACGACTTTGCATGCACTTCCATGCATTTCCAACTTTCCCCTTTATTTGTCCTCTTTTCATTTGACACCTATTGCATTGTTATAGCGAATGTTCTAAACAATTTTCATAGGGCCATGGTTGCAAATTACTTGGACAAATTACTCAAGACTTCTGCGATATGTTTTGTCCTTAGGCCCTCCTTTAATGCTAGGATTTGTAGACTGTGTTGATCAACCGGGCTTAGTATTTCTTAACCTTTAGAAAAAATCTTTTGAAGCATAAAAATCTTTAGAAACGAATTTTTATCGATAGTAACCATTCATTTATATAAGTCTTAGTTAAAAGTGAAAGATCAAAATAATTTTTTCTTGACTGATCTATTTCCCTTGGTCTTTGAAATTTAGAAGCAGCATACAGCTGCTACCTAAATATGAACAAACAGTTTGTTTAGTTTCTTGAAGGCCACATACAGGAAAAATAAACAATTCTTTGATACCGCAAATTATTTAAACAGCATAGAAAAGCTGAATCATGAAACGTTGAAAACAAAAATTTTCTGATGCTCCTCGTAGTCTTAACATCGGTTAATTACGAAATCGACTAATTCCTTAGTGTATTTTCACTTTTCATGTTTTTTTGAAAAAGTTGATCCTTTTTACATGCAAAACATGTCGTATTATTAATTTATATGCTCAGGCTATCTTCTCTATTACCCTTGGTTCTTTGCCAGTGGATATATTTGTGTTTGAATTCCAAAACCTCACAATAATTTTTTATGTTGAGGTTTATTGATCCATCTTGCCTCGGCGGATTTGTGTTTATTTATTTTTTGCCTTCAGACGTATGTCTTTCCCGACAAAACTGGCGAAAAAGATGTCAAAACGTTTGTTCGGTATGTCGAAGAGGAAGGTCCAGCTTATCTGGCTGGCTTGCGAGAAGGTACGCTATTTGAATATACTTAAACAATTCAATCCTTCAGTTTCCAGTCATTTATCTCATTGAGTTGGTTTATCAGTAGCTGGTTCAGTCAGTATTTTACCTAGTGAAGTTCAACGACTTATAAGCGTTTTCCGATTGGTCCCTTTTGT
The DNA here is from genome assembly GCF_057945365.1 of Rhopilema esculentum. Lineage (NCBI taxonomy): Eukaryota > Metazoa > Cnidaria > Scyphozoa > Rhizostomeae > Rhizostomatidae > Rhopilema > Rhopilema esculentum. The sequence continues at coordinate 4,834,454 of NC_142826.1, read as the reverse complement.
AGGTGACGTCATTGTAGAGATCGATGGTCAAAATGCTGAAAAGAAGACTCATGCTCAGTTAGTGAATTCTATCAAAAGATCGGAACACGAGCTACTGTGAGTCTGACTTTAATTGGCTAAGCAAGATAATTGTTTTTCAAGGCACAATTTTGTTGTTGTGTTCAAACTTCGTTTGCTCATTAGAAACAAAAACTTGCTTTTAATAAAGCACTTTCTTCTTATTTCATCGCTGTCCAGTTTTCTTGGAGAAAAGACTTTTCAATGGGATCCACTGACTTTTGCATTGCACAATGCATTTGGAATTTGGTGCTTTATTCAGAATTTCGTGATCCAGATCTTATTCTCGCAAGAATGAATGTCTATCATTGACTCAATGATGTTTGCTTTAAAACAACATCATTCCCAAAGGTTTTTGCAGTCAAATGTTGAATTTTAAATGAAACGATTGCAATGCTTTCGTTTCATTGTATTAAGATGTCAATTGGCCAGTTTAGATATATATACTGCCATACTTAATCCTACAGTCTTGCTGTCAGTGCTTTCATTTATGCTTATCAGGCTTGTGTTGGCCAAAGAACGAATCCTGTAGAAATGTTGTTATTATTTTATTTAATTTTCAAAGCATTGTTTAGCCGTTTGTTGTTACTGTACAACAAGTCACACAACAGCTTTGTAAGTTAGGTCCTATCGTATTGCAGGTTGGTGGTAAAATTTATCGATGCAGCAAAAAGAGCAGACTTGTGTATAAACCTTAAAAAAAAGAGAGCAAAACTACGAGCGCGAGTCAGAGAATTTGAAGATCTTGTTGCGAAGGAAAGCGATTTGTTGAGAGCAAGTAAGTACAAACTTCTATTAATAGAATTTAAGGAATTCCAAAGTTCATTTTTTGAAAATAACATCAACGGATACTTTCATTAAGGGCCATTTTCAAACTGAACTACTCTATGCTCCCTTTCTGCAAAGCTCTAGGAAAACTGGGTAGCTACGATTATCATTTGCAAATAATATTTTGTTTAGGATAGTGATGTCAATTTAGGATTTGTGTAAGTACTTTCAATTTAAGTCCAACTTTGGAGATTTCCCGTCGCATTTAAAGATAAGCCGCTTGACTTACGGTCCCATATAAGATTTCAGCAAGCTTCTTAGCCTAGAACTGTGACAGGACAAAGTGGATTAGAAAATTCATTCACTGCTTACATCAGGGTTGCTTTTTGGAATTATTCAATCCCAGATTTCACGAAACTGGGAATATTAAAAAGCTGTTGGGATCAGAAATTGTTATCTGGGATTCAAAGTAAAAATTGGGATTTTTTGGGATTACCAGACAAGAATGGAAAATTTGTTATAATTGTTCCATGGATTGGTCATGTAACCCCTTTAGCACTACTAAAGAAAGTGTAATGAGCCACAAAATGAAGAACGATTGACTTGAATGTGAAATTTTGTGTAATTTATAGTTTGTTTTTATGATTTGTTGAAATTTCGTATTGATTCTATTTGTTATTCTATAAATATAAGCAATTTATTTTCCCTTTTTGTTTTTGTTATTGGCTCCCATTCAAATGCTTTTGAGAGGAGAGTGTACATTTTATTTGATTTCATTTGAGTTTTCACATAGACTGTCACCCTGACTGAAAATTTGAAAGTTATCTACAGTTGTTCTGGCTCATCATACTTCATACACAATGCCGAAGTTTAAGCCTTCATACTTATATCCTGTGATGCAACTCAATTCTTATGACAACTAACTCGACTATTTATGTCAAATTAAGCAACCGTAACATTGAATAATGCGTAATTCATTGCACAGCAAATATTGAAGGGAAGGCTGCAGAGGAATATCTATCCTTTTCTATAACCTCTGCGAAGAAATCTACTTTTGAAAAATTTCGGATTGATTTTGGATTGAGTTTCAGAAACTTAGGGATTGAGGACTTGCCAGCACTGGGCAACCCTGCTTACAATAAAGGAAGTCGTATATAGGCCTAGGCCTTACCGTGGTTGTCTTTATAGCCAATGTTGACAGCCATAAAAAGTGAAGTTGCAGTTGGTTTAAAAAGTGGAGTGAAAATTGCATCTTTTATTACGAAATAAATTCAGTGTTTTTCGAAGGACAACCCTAACGTCATGATTTGCGTGTCTTATCACTGTTTTTCATCACCAGTTTGGGGCATAAATGAACTTATGATAATTTTCCTTTCCTTGGAAACGTTAACTGTATGTAATCAACAGGGGCGTCTATCATGGAGGGGCTGCAGGGGCGGCTGCTCCTCCTGCCCTTTTCCAGGAGGGCATAGGGGGCACGCAGTGCCTTAAAATATTAACTCCTAAAAAAGATAAAAGAATCTCTTAGATAATTGAAGACGAGTTTAGCCACTCTTATTATGTTAATTTCCATTAGAAATTTTAAAACCCTCCTTTTTGCTGTCGGTCTTTGATCTTTGGAAAATTCTTCTTCAGAAGACGATAATAAACTTCAAAAACCAACGGCGTCTTACAAGATACTGACTATTTTGCCCATCATCAGAATGAGGGTTCAAGATACTGATATTTATTTTTTGCCTTGATATAAAAAACACGCTGAAGTAAACAAATATTTGATTTACATTTATCCTTGTGATTATTATTTTCCTGTTTACACTCTCAAAGCTGACAATCATTTATAATTGCCATGATTTTCGTAAAACCAAAGATTCTTAATAATGACAAGGCAATTTAATACCCACTTGCATCGATAAAATTCTCAACATTATGCCTAAGTTTAGAGCCTTTCATTACAGAAATCCCAGCTACATTGTTGGAACAGATCCATGCCAATATTTTATTTTGCATCACCGACTCCCCCCCCCCCCCCCCCCTCCCAAACTTCGCAAATAATCTATTATGGTAGTTGAAAAAATTCTACTATTTGCCCTCAGTGCAAGCACTGCCCCTCCTGCCTTAATCTTGTGCAGGCGCCCCTGGTAACCAAAGCTACAAAAAAAATTTGACCTACCTCCAACCCTGCAATCTACGGTCTCAACCTTCCTCGTTTTAAGACAACGAGAAATAACTGAAAAACAGCTGATTGGTAACACAAAACTTTGAAATTTTGAGCCATCCCAGGTAAACTACAAATCGGTGTTTATGGTCGAAAGAAAAATGCGACCAGTTCAACCTTTAGAATATTTGCTCCGTTTGGTGTCCCTGAAACACTACGGTATTTAGGGTGAAATATATGCCCTCTGTCTCAGTCTGGACTTACTTTATGACAAGAGCTTACCATTCGAAAGAAGTGATTGCTGATACAGATTCTCGCGCTCTTGATATACCTTTTCGTCGCTGACAACAAAAGCAACATCGTTCTTCTCTTTACACGAAGTCAGTGCATGTTTTGGGCAAAATCAGCTGTATCCTACCAATTTTTGTGTTATATTCAAGAAAGACCAACCAGAAAGACCAATGCGATACCAACTCCCCTCCTCCCCTCCCACCGATAAAATGTGTGGTTTATGGAACCCTCTCTTTCTCAATGTCATTTGTATGTTTAAGGGAGCTGTCAGTTTTTTTGGAAAATCCTATAACAAACTATTACAATATGTACCTATTCGCAATTCCTCAATTTCCCGGTTTGTGAAGCCGTTCAATTGAAGACATCATCCGTTATAAAGATGTATCACCGAACGTAATCGGGACATTGATGTTTGGAGACAAAAAATAATCCTTTAATATTTTAATCAAATGGTAATACTTTCTAAGAAGCTATTCCTGAATAAAAGGTGCCCATACTTATCGTCAATGAAATGTAGTAATAAAACAAGACAATATGTCTCTTTTCTAAACAAAGTTCCTTTAGACAGTAGCGCAGCTGAGTGTGCACGATATAGTAACTATGAAATACTTTTGCTTTGTGTTTCCGCCTCCAGATCTCATTGCTTTGCCCTGTGGGTTTTCTTATCCAGCTAAGTCCCATTACCGACCAAAATCGTTTGTGTTCCAAATGAATTTAATCACTCAGCCTTGATTCTTTTTTCAAATATTAGCTGTTTAATTGTTCAAGATTGTGTCGCCTCAGGCCCACTGTCTGTCTCTCTAAATGTCTTAGTTTAAGACCTATTAGGGGTTTCCTTTTTCATCCTTTGCCTAATATCCAATTATCATGGTTTTCGACACTTTTATCGTCCATAACTCTATCAATCTCGTTAGATTTTGCGCCAAGTAATTTTCCAACAATCTTGATTGGTCCCTGTTAAAAACAATGATGAATGTCATTTTAAGCTCGTTAGCAATAAACCCAGTTGAGTTGGCTTTGATATTTGTTAAGAGTATGTCTCCTGGTGTAATTTCGACATCGTCTGCACTTGCTTCACAACAAGCTTAGATGACGTTTTCAGCGCAAAAATGGCTTTCACTGCTCCGGAGTCAGAAAAAGTGGGTTGAACGGGGGAGGATGGGCATTATAGTGCCCGTTTTGTGTGAGAAAACAAGCATTCTAACGGGCGTGTTTTACATGTTTTGGTTTATTTAAAAAGATAACTTCCTTTTTTTATTCATCACTCGACATGTTCATCACCTAATTTCCAATATCGAGCAGCGCCATCAATGTATTGTTTATTTTAGTCACTATTGGTCTTAAACGACACAGGAATCTATTAGTTAATTTATCACTATCTTAATTTACTCAAAGAATGATTTTCTTTACAGCTAATAAAGATGCCTCTGCGATGGAGCGCTCGGACTCGGTCACAAGTTCCGGCATCGGCTTGTCCGACGATTCGTCCGAAAATTTGGCTGCAATAAACAACCAGGTAATAATACAAACTAGTAGATTTGAAGAACAGTCGTCAAAGGTTGTCGATTACGTCAAAGAAGTTCGGTATAACGACGATGGCACTCCCAACAGCGGCAATGCTCGCACTCACATAACGACAGCTTCCGATCTTCTAAGCGCATATTCCACTACGGGAAACCTACCCGAAAAATCAAAGAAGTCGAACCCGGTTCACCGAAGTCGCAGTTTTTCTGGAAGCGAGAAAAAGATTGACCGCAATAGTATGCAGCCTAGAGGGCGGTTGAATTCAAAGGATGATGGTTTCATCACCGCATCGCCCTCGTTAACGAAGTCGCGTCCGCCTGCAAAAATTATTTCCAATCGAAATTCTGCTTCAGAGTATGGACATCGTGAGGTCGCTGCTACAAAATCATTGCAACCCAAAGAATCTTTGTTTTACGATCCATCGAAAGATCGCTCGAGCTTGCCGGTCAAAACACGCTCTCACGGCGCGCAAAGCGAAAGAGCAAGAGCTTTGACATCTAATGAAGGGGCCCTATCCGATATGAGCAAAACAGGGCTTTTGTCACATTCTTCTAGAGACAGAGTTCTGTCGCGCAACTCAAGAGCTAAGTCTTACAAAATCGCAGTTACGACAGGACAAGGCGCTGGTTGTACTATTGTCGAAAAGGTCATCACTTACGAACAATCCAAAGAGCTGAAGGCTCCCGAAACGGATTTATGATGACATCGTGACAATCTCCTGTCAACCCCGAATTTTTCGGCAATTGCAATTTCTTCTTGATACTTTTGGGGGCTAGCACCCGATAAGAAATTTTTTCGTAGCAAAAATATAATTTCTACCTTTGATATAATGAAAATTTGCGATCAAATACTCGAGAATGTGTATCTAAGCATTTTTTCAGTGTTGTAGACAAATTATGTATTTACTGAGTTTATCTATAATGATATTAGTGTATTTCAATCCCTCAACGATCGAGGTACGATAGACGGGTACATCCGGAGTATTTGAGGGTAAATCCAAAATTGTACACAATGAAAATTATTTTCAATGATTATTATCTATCCATTGCAATTTTTATTTGTAAATGTTCGTAAGTGCCAAGGTTTAGGATTTTTTAGACAAATTTAATGAAAGCGATTTTCGCTGGCCTTAATGTATGGAGCATTATTTTTCTTAACTTTAGTTAAAGATAAGAATATGTGATAAAAATGTGGATTTTCTTATGTGAATTTTCTGTGCAAATGAACGTGAGTTGCCTACCTTTTCATTTTATGCAGCTTTCCTTGATAACAGCAAAAAAATAATGAAGGCTTTATACTAAATCCAAAAATACAACGTTTGCGATTCGATTGTAATCGATAAAAGGGATGGAGAACAGGTTTCTGAGCTCATATATACGCTCGAATTTTTATTCATAGAATTGATAACTGTTTCCTTGCTTAAGTTGGACATAATGTTAGGAATCTTCGACTTGTTTCGTGATTAGTCAATCTGGAAGATAGTTCCGTAGAATTCTTCCATGAAGTAGAATACCTTCTTTTCTAACGTATTGTACAAAAAAGTTCATGATAGTTCATATTACTTTGCACTTTAGTTATATAGACACGGATTCAATCTTTCCCAGTGTCAGAGCTGTCAATTTTAGCATCCACCACACCTTCCTGAATTATTTGGAAAACGTATGGCTTACATTCCATATGGTTTTTTAATCAACGTCCATATGAGTTCAAGCTGTCTTTCTTTCTAGTAATCCCCTCGATTATTGGTATTACGCTAATAAATATCATTATGCATCATTAAGCTTAGGTTTTTCGAACAAAGTTTCCTCATCATGTCAGAATCTGAAATATAGGCATATTTCATCACCAACTTGGCCTTTGGCAACCTCATTGAACACTGGGGGCCTGCCGCATACTTGTAGCAAGAAAGAGGGCTGTGAAAAGTAAAATCTGCTGACGAAAATCTGTCCAAATTTTGTATGCTTATGTATGTTAAAGGCGTTTGAAAGTCAGCTCAAAGCATCCAGTTTGCGGCCGAAATTTCACTGTTTTCGGAGACGTATAAGCCATCCAAGTCGAAAGCACAGGGAAAAAATTTTTCTGAGATTATTTTGATCCTAGATTACGATTTAAGCCCTGGTCAAACGATCAAACATTCATCCAACATTTCGCCCAAGATGGTATTGGGTGAAATGTTGGATCGTTTGACCACCTTGTTGGGTCACCCAACATCGTAAAATTCGATGTTTGGCGGAATTTGACTGAGGTCAAAAATGTTGGCTGCCGACGTCCAACAATTCTATTGTTTTAGGTGTTAGGTGAAATGTTGGATCGTTTGACCACCTCAGCCAACATTGTTGGTTCTGCGCACGCGCAGTTGGTTAAAGACCGCCAAAATTCAATCATCGCATTGTTGTTGACTTCTCGGGTTGATTTTGTTCGTCTCGAATCTCGCTTCGACTCTCGCTTTTGCTTACAATTGATAACATTTAAAATTATGGACACGATGATGAAAGATAACGAATATTTGTGCGCAAGTAAAGGCAACGAGTCCAGCATCAAGCGTAAATGGAGAGCCTGAAGCACATAGGAGCTACAGGAAAGTGCAGGGGAACGATTTTAGGCCAGAGGCTTTGATTGGGGACGCGATTCTCGCCCTGGAAGACCGCGATAACAGTGAGAATAGTGAGATTGGTACAGTATAGCTATGGCGGCGATTGCCTTTCATTTTCTCGGATCAAAATGCGGCACATCGTGAGTGTCTGGTCTGCCTACTGTTGCTAAGCAACATCAATGCTACCTCCTGCCCAGTCCCTTTTCGATCTGCGCGAGAAAATGTTGGGCGATAATAATATAATAAATATAATGATAATAATCAATATATTTACAGTAGGCAGGTATGATATAGCTATCTATGTACAATTTATGTACAAGCTATTTTAAGCCTACTTTACAAAAGTTTAGAATAAAAAGCAATTAAGAATGAATAAATAATAATTACATGTATATATATAACAATTAGTTAATTAATGAAAGAAATGAAATTAAAAATTAAAAAAACCTTTTTAAATTTTACAATGCGTTCATAGTTAAAAAATGTTTTGAAATTTTCACACCAAGACGACTATTTTTTTTATTCTCTAGTCAAGGAATCCAACTTGAGCTACTGAGGGTGAAATGTTGGGTGAAATGTTGGGTCGTTTGACGTTTGACGCATGTAGGGCTTTAAGGATTTATCAAGCGTTTTTGGGCATTTTCGAGAAAAAGGTGTTCAATGAATCATAAGTGTACATATTTGATGAAATCGATTTATGGTCCCTTTAGAGAACTTTTTCCAAAATGGAGAGAGGCTAGACCGGAATACGTTAAATGGGGGAAGACTGAAAGAGGACGTGGTTATCTCATTCTCTTTTGTTTGTCTTGTTTTCTTCTCTTTTTTTGTCGACCGAAGTGATACGCTTAAAACTCTTTACCCCCCAAAAATACCCCCACGAAGATACTACGAAAAGTACCTTGCCATAATGCGTTGGGTTGATATTAATGATATTTTAAATTCTTTAATAGTGCGTAAATGCGAATGGATAAGAGTGGCTGGAGAACGGAGAGAATCCCTCAACGTCGTGTTTGAGTTTAGGCCAAAACTTCTCCAGCATTTATCATAAATATAATTCATACGAGCATTTAATTTGATTCAAGAACATGTCTGAGAACTGCAACATGTGGCCATCATGTTTCTAGGTAGCCCGTTTCCTTATGAGTTAAACTACCCTAAACACTTCCAAGATCATGTTTAAAATAATTAATTTTCTCGCGAAAAGGGTGATTTTGCTTAATTTCTTTAAGCTATCTTGTGCAGAATAATCAATATTAATGTGAAACATGTTCATATTTCGCAATTTTAGAAGCTTAGCGCCCCTACTTACGATAAGCTTTTAAACTCATAAAGAAACTTGAAATATTGACTTTTTTCTAAGTTGATGATTAACATACTGCATGTTTTATTATGAACTTTGTCACATCTTCACTTTCCAGCGTAATTTATTGATAGGGTTGCCATAGTTGTAGCATCAAAAATTAAAAAAAGTTCGGTTTTGTAGGCTTAGATGAATGTTCAAGGCTATTCGCGTAAGGTTTTGGAAAGGAATCGAATGAAAGGAATCGTTTTAAGACGCCTGAAAAACTTTTTTATACATCGTATGAGTTAAAGCTCTAATCTGCATTTGTGTGCAAATTGCTGCATCAGTCGGCAACCGCGGGCTGTGTTCCTGAATCAAAATTTAATTTGGTTTACTTTCTCGTCTCCTAACACAAGAACTAACGGATTATACATCAATTGAACTTTCCAAAGTACTGAATCACTTTTCCAAAAAGAGCACGAGATCTTTTGAAACAATAAGATTCTTAAAGATTTTCCAGTAATTTTTCTCAAAACAAAAAGAACTTCATCAAATTAATTGAAGCAAACAATAGGTTATTTAATTTATTCACATGGATTACCAATCTATAAAGCATGAATTTAGATGTCTTCTAGAACGTGTATCGTGAAACCTCTACTAACGGACACTTCCTAATACCAGACACCTTCCATTAACAGACAAATAATATTAAAAAAATCTTACATGATAAACGGGAAATTTGACAAGATATCTTTTATCCATAATGTTGCCTTTGGGTTTCCCTTATGTTCCGTAAAATGCATTGTTTTCTTTATTTTTAATATTATACGATGGTTATCCGTTTCGTTTAGAATAATGCATTTTGTTTTCTTTATGTTTGACATTATACGTTGGGTTTCCGTTATGTTTAGCATAATGTCTTTTGTTTTCTTTATGTTTGACATTATACGTTGGGTTTCCGTTATGTTTAGCATAATGTCTTTTGTTTTCTTTATGTTTGACATTATACGTTGGGTTTCCGTTATGTTTAGCATAATGTCTTTTGTTTTCTTTATGTTTGACATTATACGTTGGGTTTCCGTTATGTTTAGCATTATGTCTTTTGTTTTCTTTATGTTTGACATTATACGTTGGGTTTCCGTTATGTTTAGCATAATGTCTTTTGTTTTTTTTATGTTTGACATTATACGTTGGGTTTTCGTTATGTTTAGCATAATGTCTTTTGTTTTCTTTATGTTTGACATTATACGTTGGGTTTCCGTTATGTTTAGCATAATGTCTTTTGTTTTCTTTATGTTTGACGTTATACGTTAGGTTTCCGTTATGTTTAGCATAATGTCTTTTGTTTTTTTTATGTTTGACATTATACGTTGGGTTTCCGTTATGTTTAGCATAATGTCTTTTGTTTTCTTTATGTTTGACATTATGAGTTGGGTTTCCGTTATGTTTAGCATAATGCCTTTTGTTATATTTTTGTTTGACGTTATACGTTGGGTTTCCGTTATGTTTAGCATAATGTCTTTTGTTTTCTTTGTGTTTAATATTTGCATTTCGCTTCCGTTATGATCTCGCAGAATCTCTTTTCCAGATCAGAGAAATATTCGTGTCTACCCGCAGGCATGGAAAAGATAACTGGTTTTACGAGTCTTCGAAGGGGAATCTCGATTTCAGGCCGACGATTCCGAACCCCGTTGTTATCGATTGCTGATTCTCGCTCGAAGAAATGACCTTTTTTTCTCCTCGTACGGTGATATTTCTTTAAAAAATCGTTTGGTTGTGCACTGACATAAAAAAGCCGATGTTATTATTTTATCGTGCATTTTAAAACAAACGGTCAAAGCGAGTGGCGAAACGAAAAGAAGACTTTCTATTCTTAGCAAATCCTTTGAAGCCAGTATGCCTTGCCGAGGTTGACAAAGAATGGCATTTCTGGCTTCTCCTTAGATCGATAAAAATGCCTAATAACAACGAAAAGTTTTTTATTTCAAAGGTCGAGTCAGAGGAAAGAAAATTCTTAAGCTGGTAAGCTGTTTTGTAGCGTCAAACTAAAAACAAAGTTATTAGACTTTTTGCGACGGCAAAGAAGATGTTTCTGGAGTCGATTTCCGACGAATTGTTCCTTAATGGCCCATTTGTATTGTCTATTTTAATTGAAGATGGACATTGCGCCGACGTCAGCGTCCTTTGCATTTCCGCGGCAACGTGTTTGCAGTTAAATCGTTTCGAAAGGCTGAAGCCGTGGGCAATTTTAAGAAAATGATTAGGCGCAGAGCGAATCCGATCCGACAGCTCTGGTAGAATACCATGCTAGCAAGAGAGGTGCTGCTGAGCAAAGCTTTTCAATTTTGAATGTCTCCAAACTATTTTCCAGTGACAATAATACTTTCAGTGCCAATCCTGATGAAGTTTAAGAATAGATAAAAAGATAGTGTCAAGTTATTTGTAATCTGATGTTATCATGAAAATACATTCCTGAGATATAAGTCCAAGCTCATGTACAAACGTTTATTGCTTCCTATGTCCTTTCATGCCTGAACAATTTTATGTAGGTTTTACGTTACGCTTTTCTATTTAAAAAACATAAGAACCGAGCTTGGGATCTAATGAAAACATTTTAAGACGTTATTTGAATACGTGTAAGCCATAAAAAAGTCCGGATAAATGTAAAGTTAAAATCTCCATTAGAGTTAACTAAGAATATTATATCACAAAATAAGAATATTCCTATTCTGTGATTATATCTAGGTGAAATGCATTTATTTAAATTGAAAAAAAACGGTTTTAGCTAAAACAGGTTCGTTCTTCTTGCGAAGGGAATGTAATTATCATGGAGGCAGAGGAGTGGTTCTAAGCAGATTATTTCTATCGAGCCTTGACAGTATCAGAATAGTTTTGGTGAAAGCCTTGAAAAGTTCTGGCATTATCAATCTAACATTTGACAGACAGAAGTAGCAGCTCTAAACCTCGGTTTTAAACGATATTCAAGGTATGATTGTTTCTGAGATTTCAAGTGAAACATTTTTAGTTTAGAGATATATTTCAAAGATAAAAAGTAATGCAATCACAAAGACAGTTGAGAAGAAAGCTTTGCCTGGATGTTCCGGGAGATTCATTATGTCTCTATCCAAACAATTTGATCCTGCTTTGAAATTGAAAGCAAAATTCTTCAATTTTGGATGCTTTTATAATCCTACTTCAATGTGATTACCAAATTAAACATTTTTAACGAAATTCGTCAGTATCTGAATGGATCTGAACAAAGCTAGCCGACAAGCCTAACATTCGTTACCACCAGGCTTATTTTTGTAAGATGCTATGTAAAGCATCCTTTTGTATGAGCCTGGGTCTGGTGCATGATGAAAACATCAACAATAATAATGATGGCCTTTCGTTTGTAAACTTTGACTAATGTTCACAAGCCAGTTGTGAAGAGTCTAATATACAGAATTTTAGGAAAATCACACTCACAGAAACGCAAAGAAATTTCACTAGTATCTCAACTTGTTCAGATTGTTGAACCTTAAAACATACTACAGACTTCTAGTAATGAAAGAGATTAATTTTTTGTTGCAGGCTCACACTGAGATTTCTGGATAGCTCGAAAACAACCTAAAACTTGGGTTGAGTATAAGAATATTTTATATGTCTTTCACAAAAATGTTGATAACAAACATATGACATCTTAAAATTCTTTTAACAGTCTCCAGGCACGTGACCCATTGCCCATTTCCCCTTTTTCAACTGGATCTGTTTTAGCATATTCAGATTATACAAGATTGTGGCGTTTTAGCAAGTTTAGAGTTTGGGTTTCATATTTGATAAGAACTGTTATTTGATGTTTCCAGTTTTTAGTTTAAAAAAGGTCTATTTTTGGTGCATTTTATGTTGAGCTTTCTATACATGGATTATATAGATCCAATATGAATCACAGAAGCCCACAGTGATTAGATTTTTGTTCACCAGGTAAATGCATGATCGTAATTTGCCAAAGCTTTGAGGCTGGATTTTTATCAGATACTTAGGATATTGGTTAAAATGTCTAGACACGAGAAAATATTCAATTGTTAAAAAACTGGATTTGTGTAAAACAGGTATTGCTTTTTAAACTAGTAAAATATATCCTGTCGTGAAAAAATACATCATTTATAACACAATGATGTATGTTCTCAAAATTTTCTTATATTTTTGCATTTTAAAAGAACCTCAGCCTCAGCTTGTTCTTAATTTGTGACCAATTTTGAGACTCGTGGTCTAAAAAATTGTTCCTATAAAGAAGTGAAGATTAATGGATTCTTTATTAGAATCTAAAAGCTATTTTGGGTACGGATAATAGGCATTTCGTTGTATGGCCCTTCAGTAGAGGAGATTCAGGCCTCGAAGCTTTTGAAGAAATATTTTCAAGATTCATTTATTGGTCATTGTAGAATTTATAGACGTCATTTTTGGGGACAGTTGAAACAATGGAAGCCACCACAATTTAAAACCCCTGCGGAGCATCACTTGACATGATGCATAATAACTTCGACGCCAATGAACTGTGGATCGGAGAGCGTTTGTACGAAGCAATTCGCTAATATGGAGAGCTCTATTTGTATAAAAGTTGCCTACCTCGAGTTTTTATTCTTGATGTCAGCTTCATCATTAGGTAAGCCTGATTTTAAACATTGTACAGTAGTTTGTGGTGCAGTAGTTTTTATCTGCTTTTGTAAAACTGCATCGTCTACAACGGCCTAGGGTTTGACAAGGTCTTCCCTACTGTTTTGTAAAATATGCCTGTTTTTGCGTGGTAATATGTCCTTGCTTTTGAATGCCTGTCTATTGAGATGTCCTTTGTAGAGTTTTTCGGAAGTATGCTATATTGATCTGAATAATTAGGCCTACTAATATCATGTTTTGAAAGTTACAAGTTGTCGTGTCCTGTACCGAAAGATAACGCAATTATAGATTGCCACTAGAGTTGCAATTTGAAATACACTGGTTAATTGCCATCTAAGATCTCTAGCTATCCTAGCATTAAATAGCAGAAGAGGGTTCCAAAAACTGAGTAATATAGAACCACTCATATTCATGTCCTGAAAGGAAGCAAGTTTAAAAATGGCTTAGTTTTCCTGTCGATCGAAAACATTTTGACGCAGAAATGAAATATTACTTTAGCTTGCAAACAGTTAAATTTATCTACTCCATGAAGGTGATATTTTCTTGTAACTCATGCGCCAGTATCGATTTCGGTGGTTGTGTGTTGTAGAGGGGCTTCCCACCGCTCACTGTGCTGTTTTCAATTTTCAATGTTTGTTTTATGACAGAAAAGGCCAAGTTCAAGTGCCTTTTCATGTGTTGAAGCCTGTCATTTGTTTTCCTTTAGAATACCTTGACCCATTTAAATGATAGCACTTTATTTGTCTATCATAACTTGCTCCACAACAAGGAGCAAACTCTCCTCTCGTTGAAACAGAAACTGTAGACAGTCGGGCGCCAGCTTAGCGTGACATCTTTGATGAACTTGTGGTTTTGCAAAAGTGGACTCGCAAAGGAACTTCGTGATTTTTATTCCATTATTGCGGTCTAAAAACCTAAGAAACGCATGTGTAAATTTATATCTATTCATTATTCGATAGCAACAAAAGAAATTGAAAGCTTTCCAGGTAACGGTTCGTTTTCTGTCTGTAGAAAAGGGTTTCGTTTGTATTGTTTCTTGTTTGTTGGAATCCCACGGGTGGAGCAAAGAATGGATCAAAGAGACATGTGGCATGCTTGTTTCCGAATCGTGTCGAATTCATGCAGAAACATGCTTCTATTGCAATAGTAGAGGCTATATCAAAAATCCGAGCTATTTCAAAATGCTTCTCCAACTTCTGTGTCCTACCCAAAATAGTTTTATCCAAAAATGCACCTCGAATGGAACAGAAAGAAGTTTCCCCTGAACTCTGATGCTTCAAAATCCATTTTATTTGGAAGCCAGACTAATTTAGACAGAATTCTTCAGTCAAAAGTTCTGGCAAACAGCATACAGTAGAATCCCATAATAACATACTCGGTTATTACGTACTTTCGGATATAACATACTGGTGTGCTTGATCCCGGCAAATGGTGTGCTTGGTTTTAGTCAATTTTTAACCTACCCTGGTTACAACGTACTTCGGATATAAGATACTTAATGCGCTGGTCCCTTAAAGTACGTTATAACCGGATTTTACTGTAATCTTTTAGCATTGTCTTTAGCATTGTGAAAAAATTAATCAATTCCCAGATAGTTGGTCTTAAACAATGTGACACCCCCAAATATCTTATTTGCCCTCCCCCTTTACTACTTCTATAAATTCTCTCAAATATCAAATCTCAATGTCTTTTCCATAATGCACTTGTTGTCAACTTTTCAACAATACAAAACATTTGCATGCATGATTTTTGGTTAAATAGGTATACTTTCTTTCAAAGTTTGGCAGAAAATTCTTAATCATCTTTCTAATGCCATAACAAACTAGTTTAAAAATGTATTAATTCCTTGAAAAAGATTTTTGTTTCGAGAAATATGGAGCATGCCTAAAGGAAGAAAATTGTCAAATGAGATGCAAATCACTTTGATTTTTTTGAGGGAAAGTAGATATAAAATTTCCAAAAATTGCTGAGAAAATTAGATGCAGTTACACAACAACTATAGGAAATCAATCAAGTTTTCTATCATCATTTGAAATTTTTGGCTTCCTTCCAAAGGGTTTTACAAAAACCAGAGAATCATTACACTCTTTTTTTTTCTAAGAACCAGTAAATTTCAGTTCAGGCTGACAGTTCTTAATTTTTTCGCAAATCTGAGGCTGGATTGTTCTTAATTTTTTCTTAATCTAATAGGTGTTAGCAGTGTGAGTGCTAGCTTTTCCACTCTAGGAGGTAGTCAGGCCTCATTTGCCAACAAAGTGAGTGAGACAACCTTCATTTGCTGACAGGTTTGAATATTCACAGAAAAAGCACCCACATGGCTAAAAATCCTCAATTTCAAGAAAATATGTTGTTCAAAATTGCATTTTACAGAAACTCAGCCTCAGCTTATTCTTAATTTTATTCTTAACTTTTGACCAATTAGGAGGCTCGCCTTCTTACAAAATTGTTCTTTTACAAAAAAAGAGTGTAATTTGAAAATATTCCCATCAAAATATTGAAATTTAAAACTGTTAGAAGAAGTTTGTTACTGTAATTTTTAAACAAATGCTCTAAATAGATTTACTTTCACCCCATTCCCATTGTCCACTTAAAGCATAATTGATTTGCATAACAATAGCCTTCAATCATTCAAGCACCATTTCCCTCCTTTGATACAATACTTTGTGATGGGAATGTGTAAGTTAACCTTAATAAATGTATGAACCTTGAGGAATAAAGTGTTTTTCAATAAGCCTTAATAAAGTCATATTAAACAGTTTGTTTTGGAAAAACACCCTGACACTCCCAGAATCATTCTGTTGCATTGGTTAAGAAAATTCCACAAAACAAAAGTAATCAAACTAGATGTTGATGTAAATTCCAAGGTGTTAAAGTCCTCTTTCCTGTTTCTTTGTTTCCAGCCAGGATCCTGTTTCTTTGTTTCCAGGCAGGTCCTGTTTCTTTGTTTTGAGATTTTAACAATTTGTTGAGGCAGGCTTTACTTTTTTTCTTTGAATATCATGCAAGTGTCAGACCAATGATACAACTGAATCATGAAAGTCAGCAAAAAGTCAATTATTTGCTTGATGGGTGTAACACAAATTTCTGTTTTGTTGCAAGCTTTTTTGCTCTTCAAAAAGAGTTAGATAGAAGACTCATTTGTTCTTTGTTTTTGCAATAACATTTCACCCCTTCTTAGAAATCTGAGCAATATATCTTCAAATTAAACAAATCAGTGCTGTGAGGAAATGATTTTTATGTTTATTGATTCCAAGTAAAAAGGAATTCCGGAGGAATTTTGTAAGAAGGACTGAAACGTATAAATTTCAGTCCTTCTTGGGTAGATATTTGCACATTTGCACATCTGAAAATATCTATTTGTTTTTAATAGACATTTGTTATATTAATAACATATTTAAGGTGCTAGGTTTTCCAAATTTACTTTAGAAAATTTTTTTTTTATTCGGTTACCATAGAAATGTTAGTGACACTTAAGCAACTTCTTTAATTATATATATTCTGAGTTGTGCTGCAAACTGGTAATTCCACCCTTAACATTAACAAAGTTTCCCCTTGAGATGCATTCCTTTTATGCAAATTCATGCAATGAGAAAAAAAAATAATTTAGGTCATCAATATTTTGTTTATTGTTGACCCCTTTCAAACAACCCTTCTTCATGTCAGGAACTTTGGATAAAAGTTCTTGAATATTGTTGTCATTAAGCTAGATTTCAGTTTATAGTGTTTTCTATTTTTCTCTTATTTCATTTTGAAAGCAAAAATCAAAACAGTTTTGTATATTATAGATCGTTATTTTCAAAGTTTTTTCCAAAGCATCAAGTTTGAAAAAAGCATGCCACCTATTTTAAAGGTCCCTGAAATGAACCCTCTCTTCATGCATTTAATTTATGGCAGTGGGGCAGACATTTTGCAAACTATTATTGGTTTTAACTTTACTATTGGCTATTTGTCACCAAGTGCCTATGAAAAGATACAGTCACTTCTTTGGATGGAGTTTGGCTCAATTTTAGTCTGTTTGGGTGTCTTTTCACAAAATATTACCCTACACTTCTTTTCTCTCTTGCCTAAGTTGTTTGGCTTTGGTACTTACTTTTAATTTCTTTAGAGTTGACCAGTGCTGGTCAAGGTATCAGAAATTCGAAACATTGTTTGAAGGGACAGAAAAGTTTCCATTGTAGTTGTAACTTGGCTCTAATAGGCTGTTTACAACTGTTAAATGTTCAGCTGTTTAGCATTTTTTTCTTTAATCGTATAATGGTAGATGTTGTCTTAGTTGATCATAATTGCCATATTTCTATACATTTTTCTGCCTCTATTTGCTGTTTAATATCATCAAAAAGACAGTAAAAAATGAAACATATTCTAAAAAGTTGATCAGATGGACTACAGAATTGCCATTCGATGGATTTGTTACAACAGTCCAAGTATTAACAACTATACAGTTTATTAGTGCTATCAAAAAGTTCTTGCTTCAGTTACTTTTATGTTTATCTTTGTAAGTAACTTTGTTTCATTTTTATATGCTCAGAGGCATCATATTTATTTTGTGGTTGAAGACTTTGTTTAATTTGTTGATAGCTTTCCTAAATATTGTATGTGGCCAATACATTTACCTTTTAATGAATTTTTCATGGATTCAGGGTAAACTGGTCAGTCACTTGTTTCTTGATATTTGTGCCAAAATTTTTTTATTAAAAGAACAAACCAAAACTAGAGCTTTCAAAACTCTTGTTTTTGTTTGAAAATATTGCATCAAACT
Organism: Rhopilema esculentum; assembly: GCF_057945365.1. Classification (NCBI taxonomy): domain Eukaryota; kingdom Metazoa; phylum Cnidaria; class Scyphozoa; order Rhizostomeae; family Rhizostomatidae; genus Rhopilema; species Rhopilema esculentum. The sequence goes on along the minus strand of NC_142826.1, from coordinate 4,816,369 downwards.
CCATGCAATAGAGAAGCGTTACATTGAAAAATAGACGTTTGATACTTGCCCCGAAAAAACTGAGGCAGACAATTTTTGTAACCTCAATCCAAAGCGCTCCGATAACACAGTTGAAAAACAATTCAACTCAATAACCAGTTTACAAACGCTTATAACTACAGAATGGTTCGAGATATGAAAAAAATAATTGCAGATTCGTTTTCAGGAAGTCTGATCACATCATGTTCTGAAATAAAAATTTTGGGCTGGAGTGGCCCTTTAAGAGAAAGTCAGCATGCTTCTTGTGTTACATTTTTTGGACCACCTGTGTATTAATTCTTTGAGTACAAAAAAACTCAAAATCTCATTTTTTTAGCACTCAGTTTTTAATTATCAAATACAAGAAATCTAGTTTGCACAAAGTTCGGTTGAGTATTTTTAAATCTATTTATCTTCCTTTGTCAGGGAAAACAAGCAGGGATGTGACTTATGAGGCTGATTGATATATTTTTTCTTGAATAGTTTGTTTAATCTATTGTAAGACCGTTTAGGTGCATTTGGAATACATTGAAGATGAAAAGTGCTACTTGAACTTGCTAGTTAAAGTCATTCCCAACATCAATACTCACTCAATGATTGTCATCAAAATTGATTTACTTATCTTCAAGCTAAAATTGAGCAGCTTGATTAAGAATCAATGTAATAGAGAAAAAGTAAATTATTAAATTTAGTTTTGCATTTCAGCTCTACGGATATCGCAAGGTCACTGTATAATTATTGTTTTTATGTTTTCACAATAACAATGCCTAAACTTCAATTTTGCTTTGTCTGCATATTTCGTATAGAAATTAAGTATTATTTTTCTCAATCAATAATTATTTTAGTTCATTGGAGCCACACATCCTTCCATTGTTTGATCTATAGAAAAGCTACAACAACACTATTTTGAAATTAGCAAAATTCGTTGGGCATGGCTTCTATATTGTTGTTTGATATCACAACCTCCTTGTACTAGTGTTACACCCTTTATTTACGGAGATTTAATTCAACAAGTCTTGGAGTTAGGAGCTTATGATAACTAAACTAGTAAAAAGATCTATAACAAAAACTTAAACCAGAATCAGGCACCATTTGCTAGAAGCCCAGGTTGTGCAAAACACTACAATCGCAAGATTTTTTGGATAATTGGCAATCAGTTAACATAAATTTGAAAAACAGCTACCTTGTAGACAGAAAGAGTTAGTTTTCACCCTGGAACTCCATTGATAATATCTTCCATAAGCATGCCCCATTGGTTGGCTAACTGGTTGGCTAACTGGTTGGTTAACTGGTTGGCTAATTAGTTGGTTAACCTTACTTATTGATGTTATTGCTGCCTATTTCAGTTGACAAGGTATATATAATCTAAAAATTAACCTCGTTAGTCAGACGTTTATACACTGAAAAGCTTTAGGATGTCTTGAAATGTCTGCGTTCAGGGTCCCATTTTTAGGGTCCTTGACAACTTTGCCTGCAAAACATGACTGCAGTGCATACAACTGGGCTTCACCTCTAAATAGATATCTCCTAACGTGAAGTTTACAAATTTTTTCTTCCATGATGTAAGGTTTTAACAGGTGACAAATTTGCCTGCCCCAGATATCATTTTAGGAATAGTAAGTATTATTCCCATGCCATGCCAGACGCAACCATATTTTCCTGTCCTGTCCTGTCCTGTCCTGTCCTGTCCTGTCCTGTCCTGTCCTGTCCTGTCCTGTCCTGTCCTGTCCTGTCCTGTCCTGTCCTGTCCTGTCCTGTCCTGTCCTGTCCTGTCCTGTCCTGTCCTGTCTTGTCTTGTCTTGTCTTGCCATGTCTCTTGCCCTGTCTCTTGCCTTGTCTCTTGCCTTGTCTCTTGCCTTGTCTCTTGCCTTGTCTCTTGCCTTGTCTCTTGCCTTGTCTCTTGCCTTGTCTCTTGCCTTGTCTCTTGCCTTGTCTTTTGCCTTGTCTCTTGCCTTGTTTCTTGCCTTGTCTCTTGCCTTGTCTCTTGTCTTGTCTCTTGTCTTGTCTCTTGTCTTGTGTCTTGTCGTGTCTTGAATTGTCTTGTCGTGTCTTGTCTTGTCCGTCGTCTCTTCTCTTGTTATGTCCGTCGTCTCTTGTCTTGTCTTGTCCGTCGTCTCTTGTCTTGTATTGTCCGTCGTCTCTTCTCTTGTCTTGTCGTGTCTTGTCTTGTCTTGTCCGTCTTCTCTTCTCTTGTCTTCTCTTGTCTTCTCTTGTCTTGTCTTGCCTTGTCTTTTTTCCTCCTTTCTTGTTCTCTCCGGTCTAGTCTTGTCCTGTCGTTCCCTGTCATGTTCGGTCTTGTCATGTCCTGTCTTATCTTTTCTTGTCTTGTCTTGTCTTATCTTGCCTTTAAATTTCCAGTCATTTGGTTTCCTGTTCTGTCCGGCCATACCCTGTCCTGACCTGCCCTGATCCAATTATATGCCACCTTACTGCGAGGGTCCTGTACTGCGAATTCTTGCGCCACAGTGACCATGTCATCTAACCCAAGGTTTCTCTTTTGGCCATGCTCCCAACCTTAAGCTTGAAACATTTTTCCTAACTTGGAATATTGTGACTTCTAGAGATAAAAAATTTGAATACCCAACTCCTCCGCCGAAAAAAACAAGCTCTGTCCCAAATCAAAGAATTTCAGAATTAAATTTCGAGAGTTTAAGTATTTAGAAAGCTTTTTAAATTCCATGCTTGAAATCGTTAATAAACTTTTCAATTTGAGAAAGGAAATAAAGAAACTTCTGTAAACCTTTGGAAAGCTGAAAATGTAGGGCAGTAGTTTCTAATGGAAGATTGAAACATTCTAGAGAAGGGAGTTTGAGATTGCGAGCTTGGTTCCCTGCATTTTGTCGCACATCAAGAGATGCGAAGAAACGAAAAATATTTCAAGATAGCGAAAGTTCGAAATAACAGGCTGGCTTTTTTGATAGATAATTACGACTGTTTGCACCTTTGGGAACTATGTCATCGGCATGTGGTGTTGGTTGGGTGCGGTTGGGATTGTTTTATTGATGGTGCTTGGTTGCCATAGAGTACCGAAGTGTGACGTCATCAAAAATCTTTTTAGAGTTCCGAAAATTTGACCACATAATCTGAAAGAACGGAGATTTGATGTAGAATGAGCCTTTGCTCATGTGGCCATATCTCAGTCAATTTGTAAAAAATTCAACTAAATTTGCATATTTGTAGGTATTTTATGACGCTCTTTCAGGTTATGGGATCAAAAGTGAAAAATTCTGAAACTAAGTTTTTGTGACGTCATCACTTCGGTACTCTATTGATGGTAAAATGACTCTACATGTTTAGTCTGTGTCCCAGACCTCTTACTTGAAAGTAGAGGGTCTGTGTAACCGAGAGCAAAATCGCGTACAGGCGTTTCCCAGGATCTCTGGGAAAATTAATTCTGCAAAAAATTATGCGACATTCACAAGACAAAAGTGAACAACAGCGTGGACAGAGCTTAGTTTGCCGGGCAGTTTACACATTCAAATAGCGAAAAGAAATGTGTGCAAATTCAAAGTTTCTTTTTATTTTGTCAGACCAGATCACAATGATGCCTGAAGCCTTGAATATATAATGACGTCTAGAAAATTGTCGCCCGGCGCGAGAATAGAAACACTTCAAAAACTGGAGGATGAATTTTTATCAAAACACACGCTTGTTGTTGATAACTCTTCTCTTATGTGTTAATGAACGTTACAAAATTATTTTTAAACATCAGAATTTCAAACAACGAACTTAGAAGACGTATTTATAGCACAGCAATCACTTTCATAATGAAAAGAATTGATGAAAAGAACAAGGCACAGGCCTAGGCCTTCTGCCTCACCTTGCTAAAAAAATTAGTCTACCCAGTTGGGAAGCCCTGTCCGGATCAATGTTAAATGTTTCACTGGTCTTTAGCAATTTCCACTGTCTGTAAACTTGCGTTAATAACCTAAGATCAATTTCTACGGCTTGGAGGCAAAGCGTTTACTTTTCCGTTTCCATTTCTTATCGCTACCCTGAAAGTCATATTTTTCGTCATCGTATCCACCAGATCTTGTCCCAAAAATCCTTCTTTACATTACATTCAAGCCAAAGTAGTAAATAATCATCTTCTACCATGCAAAACAAAATGTCTACTCTACTCAAGGCAATTTTTCTTCGATTGCTGCCGTAGATTCACTCCCCATCAACCGTTGTAAAATGAGCAAGATTTGCCCAAAGCCCCTTTAATCTGTTTTGGTCAGAACCAATCAAGTTTCCCAACGAAGATCTTCATCATCAAATAGCAGAGCAGCATTTTCAAAACTTTTCTTCTAACAAATGAATCTATATCATACCATCACGACCGATCAACAATTTCTTCTTGAAGCGATTCTTCTTGCATGATTACACAGATCTGTATAATTATGCAAACAATTCAATTCAATCCTCGTACGCGGTTTTGCTCTCGGTTACACAGACCCTCTACTTTCAAGTTAGGGGTCTGGAGCACAGGCTATGCATGTTCTGCTCATCACATATGCAACAAGACTCTTTCAAAATGTGTTTACGTGAGTTAGATTAGGCGAAATCTTCCTTTTATGCATACTTGCTATAACAGTTACGTCAAATATGATATTGAGGGTGCTATCTGTGATTTTCAAAATTCAAAGGAATGCAGTCAGTTTAACGAGTGGTTTCCTGTTATACTGATTACGAGAGCATATCAGAAATTAGGAGGAAGATTCAGAAATAATTAATCAAAGCATATTTTTGTAGCTCGGTCGCTCCTCTCTAAACTCTTCGCTTCCGAAAACGGAATTGGAAGGCCTTGTTTGGTGGACGTTGAAAGAAAGCCTAGTGAACGACAAATCTGTAACACAAAGCATAGCTCTGCCCACCTTGATTGCAATATTAAGACTAACAAAACAGATTTCTTTCTGCAAGGGGTAGTTGAGATTCTTTTTGCCTTAGAACCTTCGAAATGTTACTCTCTTTCACAAATATGAAGGATTTTGAATTTTCGAATTTAGATATTATCTGATAAAATGAAACATATTTTGATAAAATGAAACATGATGAAATGAAACATGACAGAATGAAACATATTCACGAATTGCGACCGGGAAGCCTCTTGGTCGTTAGGTGACTTTGAGTGGTTTATTTCGTCAACACTAGAAAATCTTTGACCTTGGTTGATTCCAGTTCATACAGACTTTTGCAATGTGCTTAGAACAAAGTCGCCAGTTGGTATACAAAATCAACACTTCTGTTATTTCCTTCGGCTATTTATTCTCTAGTTGACGTCATTACGCCGCAGATGTTATCTACAATGTTGCTAAATGTCCCTGCGTTGTTGTTTTGCTCTATCTGTCCTTTCACAGTCAGTGGCAAAGTTTTTTGTAACTGTAAGAATCGACGGGCAAATCACTCTAATAAAATCTCGTACACTTTCGTGAAAATCCTATTGTTTTATCTGAAAATCCCCAAAATCATTTTGTTTTAGGCAAAATCTCTTACGCTATTTGCAAGAGTGAATCTCCTCTCGGTAAGAATCATTTAGGACAGGTGTCCTTCTTAACTGTCCTTTGTGTTGATAACGAAGGTTTCGGGTGGCGTGGGATGGCTTTTAAAACCATGCCAAGCTCTGTTTGAGGTTGTTCATTTTTTCTCTGGAAAAACCTAAAAAACTCTGAAAACCCTTAAAAAAATATAGTAAAAACTAGGCGGAGGTTTGTTGTGGTAACCATCATTTTGTAGTATCATGGTTTTTGTCGACATGCGTAGTAGTTTGATATTGATTTTTTACGCCATGGCCAATGATATAGAAGGCACTTGTGTACTGCCAAGTGAGGCAAATTTCTTTGCTTCCGCAATTTTGAATACCCTAAATCCTCGAATTAGCCCCCTGGGGGCTTATTTTTTATATTTCTGGATGGGGGCGTATTCGAGGGGGGCTTATACGAGGGGGTAGGCCTTATAAAATTATTGTAGACATTAAGAAGACATTATTAAAAGACCTCGTTTATTTTAGTAGAAATTTCTTTATGATCATTTGATTAACTACTACCAGTTAATTACTTAAGGGCTCAGTATGAAGCAAGTTCCTTTTTGCCATTATTCAACATGGCGGAAGTAAACAAATTTGCTACACAGCGTACCTGTGAAATGGATATCTAGCATCTTAGGCGCTTCTGTATCGTTGGCCATGGCCTAACCTGCTCATTGTTTTTATTGTTTGTTCTGCAACTAACGCCAAAAACACTACACTCTTGTCTCTGCTTATGGTGTTATTTGTTGAATGTCTACTTTTCTTTCTTTATAAAGATACTTCCCATGCACTGGCCAAGAAACACCTTATCCACCCCTTTATGGCTGACGAAACCAATCATTTCTGCTTTTCTCTTGTTATTTGATATTGCTGCGGCAAATAACAGTAGTACATCGCACAGGGCCACTACAAAACATGATAAAATACATCTTTATCAGGATTAGGTAGAGCGGTATGTTAAAACAGCGATTGAAAAGCAACAGTAGGGCTATATATGTGAACATAATGTGCTATAAAAAAGAATATATTTGTAGGCAATGCTACACACTTAGTTTTAGTGTATTTTGTTATCAGTAGTTATCTGCTGACTCATGGTTTTGATTCTGAGCCCTACTGCTTCTTACAATAATCGTGCGAAATTTTTCTGCTTGCTGATCCTTTGACATGACAGTATGTCGATGAATGTGTTCTACAAGATTCTGCGTTAGTACCCTGTCTAAACTAGGTGCGAGAAAAGTCCACCTCATGTCGCCATATACCCAGCATTCAGTGAGAAAATGAATTTCTACACATGTTGCACTTGCATTTTGATTCTTCTAGTTTTCGCTGTCTGCCAGTCTCAATTCGGATTTCATGATCTCTGCATCGAAATTCAGCAACTAGCTACGTATGTTTGAATTTAGGGAGGTTTTGTTGGGAACTCCTTCGCGTCAAGTACATTCGTTCGTAGCTCCGAGCTACTTTTGCTGCTAACTGAACATTAAACTTCTTTCTTGTATCAAATTTTCTTCATTTACTTTGATAAAAAAATTTATTTCAAAAGACATATTTTCGCTAACTTTTACTTTATCTGCAAGAACGAGCCACAACAATAGCAACCGTAGCCTCCATGAAATAAATCTACCCTAAAATTAAATTTCGCTGCATTTGCTTGTCAAGAAGGCTTTAAAGATCAGATTTCAATTTTTTATTCTCTTTCAAATTTAGACACGTAGCCGCCCTTTGCAGTGGTTTCGTGTTTAATCTCGCTCTGAAATCATTACGGCCTCATTTTCATTGATTCTGCCAATAAGTTTTCTATTCAGAAGCAATTTTTACTTAAAATAGAATTTCTTGTGATTAACCCACTCTTGGGTAAAGGGCTTTGTGTGGTCTTCCATTTTCGATTCAATGGGTGATAAATTTCTGCGTACATTGCTTGCCCCTCGTCTTTTTTTCTTTCCATTGTCTTGCTAGGATGCCCGTCAATATAGGATGCCCGTCACAAATTAAATCATTTTATGCCATTTCTTGGATTATTGAAAGATATCGGTTGTTATGAGTCATGTTCAATTGCCTTCTTGATATTGAAGCCACGAAGCAACGTGTATTTTTATAGATTCCAGTAAACAAGCTGCTCCAAGGCTTTTCCCTGTCATGATGGAGGAGGGTGCATTATAGAATTGCGGTTTTCTGGCCAAATTTTTCACAGCATTTAATCAAATCTATTACATATCATTGTTACAGCATATAATCCCAGTTTCATTCTCACCGTTCTCATTCTCACCTTTTACTTTTGATTCAAGACTGGCTTATTCCAATAAGAGCCACGAATGCTCCTGCCACCGATTATATTATGTGGTACAAGAATAACGTCATCGATTTCAATTGCGCATGTGCAAATGCTGCAAAATTTAGAGAGGCGATGAACCTTCGAAAAAGCTGGTTCGTCTCCCAAACAAATATGCACAGAAGCTCCTTACATCTGGGAACCTTACATTTGAACCCAATATACTGCCCAATATCTGTGCACTTGTGATATATCTTGTTTTCAAGTAGTCTCCATCCTCCGGTCTTTCATTAACAAAGAAGGATATTGCTGTCTACTTTCGCTGTTATTCGAAACGATCATTATTAAACCAAGCGAAGTTTAATTGATACTTAGGTTGCATCTTGCCGAAACTTATGACGTGCATATTCCGCCAAAAAACTGGTTTTCTAAAGTTTAAACACTGTCTTTAGTAGAAGCATGGTAGAAGAACTGTCTTTTCCGCAATATCTGAAGTCGTTCTTAGTTATTCTATGTAACTTTTAGATTTTCAATATGTCCTTTTGTTTTGTTAGTGCTCCAACAAAGGTTTCTGTGACTGCTTATGGTTCTAAAGTTTTGGTGGGTGTGTTTGCTTCTAAAGGTTTAGTAACTGCTTTGCTTTCAAAGTTTCAGTGACGACCAATGTTTGTAAAGTGGGGGGCTTCTGCCTTGTTTTCAGTCTTTCTCTCTTTCATGTCATGTTCGCAGTCACTTTATGTAGTCTATCTGAATGTGCCATTTTTGTCAATCCCGTCTGCATGTTTTAACAGGCATCTAAAGATAAGCCCTGGCACTGTAACTAATCGTATTTCAATTTTCAAAATTCAATTGCCTAGCAATATATCATGTTACTTATGTGAGTCGTGTTAGGGAGAGGACCGTACCCAACAACTACTCAATTATTAGCAAATCATCAATGAGAAAAGAGGCTAAGAGGCGTTACTTGCTTCAGGACAGAAAAGTAGCCATCGACTCTAGTTTCTCGCATGCTTTTTGTTTCATAAGGAACCACTTTATAAGGGACCTACGTGTAGAAGGCCAACAAATGTAAAGAAGTTATACTAGAGACGAAACCCCTTGACCCTTCAAATTGTCAATATTTTTATCACTGCAAACAATCAAGAAATAGAGCGTCGGTTCCATTCATTTGCAATCCAAACTCGCATAGATCGTCTACCACATAATTCTGTAACCCTAGACCAAGATGCGAGTGAAGCCTACATTACGTCATTCGATATCAATGTTTCGGCTTGATGACATTTTACCTTAACGTATGTTTCACTTCATTTTCTTGCCTTCTTAGGGCCTGTTTTTATGGGCAAAATCATCCCACCTTCCAGCCTGTGGGGTGAGATCCCACTCCTCTTTAGAATCCTTGGAAACTAGCCAGCCCCCGGTGCATGAAAGATGGGATCTCACTGAGATGGGATTAATTATTTTCCTGTTAACGCTGGAAGATGGGATGAAGCTGGAAGATTGGATGAAATGTTGAAAAAAACGCGATCAAATTTCGTCCCACTTGTAAGCACACAGGTTGGAAGGTGGGATAGAATCTGCATGTAAACATTCGATGATCTCGTCCCACCTGTCAGATTATGGGCTGAGAGATGGGAAAAATTTGCTCACTAAATATGCAGTTAAAATTTTGGAACTAGTTCAATAAATTATTCAGTAAAATTTTGGTGTGAATCTTTTAAAGTTTTGAGAAAATTGCCAAGTTCTTTAGGGCACGTGCTTAACAGAAGAATAGGGTCCCAGTTTTGCGTTTCCCCAACAACCTCGCCCTTTGTAATTCAATTCAATTAGTTTGATGCAATGTGTTGATGTTATTGGCTTTGGACGCTAAATGCTGAAAAGTAGGAGGTGCCCTTGTCAAGTAGTATTTTATAATTTCCTCGCGATTGTGCCTCTTTGAATGAGATAAGAGCCCTTTGAAACAGTGCGATCGTTATCGGGCCTGTTCATTTGCAAGGCAATATCACTATATCGGGTTAGACGAGAACACTTCAAAACTTTGCTGTTCGCAACACGAATCCGAAGGCATACCTCAACTCGATAACATCAGGCATATATCAGCGCTAAGTCATGGGATACGTAATTGAAAACAAGCTTTTTCCTAACCTCAACCTCAAGGCAAGAAATCACGAACCACAAGAAACCGACATTTTATCTGTAAACGATACTCTTGGGAGACGAATCAACGGTATTACGGCTGATGGTTTACAGCGATCGTCGTCGGACAGTAAGTCGGTTATTCTAGGTTTTCAGCAGGTAGCAATTATTGAATCGTTGAAGTACATTTATGTATATATGGTGCATCATTTCGGTTTTCGAACTTTGTCCAGTTCATTGAAAGTACGTGTAACCGGCTGGTTGGCACTGCTTTCCAGTAGTTGATACATGATAGAAGATTTCCGATATAATACAAAGTATTGGTAGGTTTTTTTATTTTAAAGCAGGTTGAACTTTAGTAGGGGCAGTTGTAATGTATTGTTCGTCTTTGTTCCTTTCTTCTTTTTACGTTTGAAAGAACAATGAAATATTTCTTTCGTTTTATACATCGTTTATGATGTGTACGGATCCTTACTCGTTGTTCTTACGTCATGAATATTCTAGAAACAGCAAAGAAATATAAACCCAAGAGCTTACTGCTGCTGTTCTCGTTGAAATTTGCATTGGTAAATCGCTTTTGAGCATCTATTAAGATGATGGGCAGGGCAAAGAGTTGTTTGCTAGAAAATTCAAGCAGGGATAGAAGGAAGATTTATGAAGTATGTCATTTTCGAGCAGCAGAGATTAAGACTTTGAAGTAGTTAAGTGGGTTAATAAATGCTGATAACATGGGTGATGAATCTTGTTGCATTAATTCTATTGAAAAGCACGGAAATGCAGCATGATACTTAAAAAATAATTATTTGTTTACAACCGTCAAATCAAAACCGTCAAGTGTGTTCAGGTCATGCTGAAATGTAATATGCCGAATTTTCTTCGAAACGATGGAAAATTGTCACTTGGATTCAGTTGTTATTTCATTTACGTTCTTATTTTCGCAAGAGGCGAAAGAAACCACATCCAAAATGGAATTAAAAGACACTCCTTCATATTGATTTTCAGCAAGCCAATTAAATTATATATATATATATATATATATATATATATATATCAATCCTAGTCTTGCTTTTTCAAATCAAATTGCACTATTGTGCTGCCAGGCATCTTTCATTTGTGGCTATTGATGTGTAAGCTTTGTGCTGCCAGCATGCTTTTCCTTGTTCCTATCAAGCAGTTTTGATAGGAACATCAAGCAGTTTCGAGTCTTTCCACTTTACCAACGCTCTGACTGCTATGTGAAGGAAAAATGTATTAACCAGTGTTATAATAGCTTTTGGGGCTCTTTTTTCCTTTCTTAAACAGTGGGTGCTGAAATATCGGTACAGCTCTTGACTACCTTGCCCACCATCATTACTATCCATTAGCTTCATCACCACCTCCATTGTTATCGCCATAAAAGCAACGACCAAAACCACCATCGAAACCACCATCGAAACCACCATCAAAACCACCATCGAAACCACCATCAAAACCACCATCAAAACCACCATCAAGAATCAATACAATTAGTCGCCAAGAATCGCCAAGAAACGCCACGAATCGTCATGAATCTTCTTGAATCGACATTTGTTGATCGTTAATCGTCAATCGTCAATCGTCAATCGCCATCCATGATCTATCGTCAACTTGATCATCCACGTAATCATCCTCACTATTCATTACTTTGTGTATGACATGAATAATAAATTGTGTTGCAAAAGAATCATGCAGTTATACTACATCCTCTTGTACTCCAAAGAAGCCATCTTCATCAGCCATCATCATCACTTTGAAGTGTGTGACCGCATACTCAACCTCACTGCTATAATCATACAGAATGCTGCATGCTGCTGCGATTGGGACTCGTGTTGATTGTACTTGTCACCTATAGTTAAATTTGCGAAATATTTCGTGCAGGTGAACATATGAAAATGCAAATTATTCCCAATCACCTCTTTTTGAGCTGTGCGTTTCTAATAGCATGCGGCAGATGTCTTTTCGTGGTCGTTGATTTGAAAAGATCACTTCTGGTGATACACTGGCCATTTTCTTGTTTGCCTCTCGAGAAGCCTGTCACTCTTCATCTGCCTTGGTGAATCGCAGCTACCTCGCCTACGCTCGCTAGCCATTCCATCTTGTATATATATATATTGGTCACTGTTCAATAAATTTTTTAATGCCAAATTGAAAACATCAGCACCCAAGGATCTGGTTGCCGCGCAATTTTCATGCTGTAACATAATGCCTATAAAGCCAACAAGAAGCAGCTTGCCAGCCAGCAGCTTGCCAGCCAGCATCTCTCGAAACAACACTGTACGGAAATTAACTCCTCCCCCTTATCAACTTTATCTGGAAGGAAAGTTAAGGCTGCATTTTCGCCCTTTCAAGCTTGGTATGAATCTGTTCGTGATTTTTTTAAACCTCTGCATTTAAATTTTTTGAAATTTTTAAGTTTACTATAACAACTTATTTGCAGTTTAATGTATGCTTCTATTTTATATGATATCCATCCAATGTCATAAATTTCACTTGGCCACTATTTAGAAGTTCCTTGCCTCGTATGAATTGATATTTTAGCGAATATATGTATTTTGCTTTCATAAGCATTGCACCCGCAAGGCAGTCGTATTTGTGACAGCTGTTTCTGCTACTGCTCAAGCACTGATTCGAATTTCTGTATCAAGTTTCTTGGTTAGCTTGCCACAATAGGAAGACTTTGTCTCTCTCAGCACAGAAAGCGTGCTGCTTGAGTCATTAATTGTATGTAAGGCTTCAATTTGTTATTTTGCTGCAAAAAAACGTTGCAGAGCTAGGGTCGCGCAACTTTTGCATGAAAAAGTGTGAATTGGCCCTTCGTCATCGCATGACTCGAAGGCGAGTACATTAGTTTAAAAGACTTTGTAGGCGCGGCGCAGGCGCTCCACTCCAAGCCTTTCGCTAGTTTAGATTAATCGCCAATATTATGTAATGTCCTTTTAACGAAATGCGGAGTTTTTTGGATCTACTTGGCTCATTTCATGAAATAACCTGTCGATTATCAAGGCTGAAATGCAGTGTTCCCCGATACCCCATTTTAAACAATGTTTCAAAGGCCATGCCATCTCTTTTTATTCCTCCAAGTCTTATTACTTCTCATGATGATTCCACGCAAACCATGACTTTTAATAGAATGGTGCAGATGGCTCTGTCGAAGGTTGGTATTTAAGCAAAGGTTTGCTGCGCAAGTTTCTTGTGAAGGTTATGCTTTGCTAAGTTTGCCATAAAGCTGTTTGTCTGCTCCTGTCTAATTTTTTAACTATGGCGTTGCGTTGGCCGAGTACACTTCCTGAAAACGCCTACCTGGAACTTCAACTTTCTCACGTTTCTACAGAAAACGAGTGAGAGAGTTATAGTAAAAGGCTGAGATCAATTCAAGTTGCATTAATGTGTCCATTACTTATAATTCGTTTAAGACTTCCAATATGATATGCTTTCGATTCTCTTCACATTCATTTCAAGATTGAATCAATCATCATAAACGTAGAAGCATTCTAGTCAATTTTTTTCTCGGCTTATTTTAAGGTGATTGTCTGCTTCTGCTTGTCAGTTTTTTGTTGATTAGAGTAGATCATTAAATATCTTTCTTGAGCAAAATAACCTTGTGTTTATAACTATTTCTGCTGCTTTCTCTAGGTTTCACGTTACTAGTTTTATCAACGTCAAGCAGGCTTGAATCTTTTGCTTCAGCAGATTCTTAGAAACCGTACCTCTGAGTATAGGTATTTCGCTTTGGTTATCAATGTTATAACTCCGGAAAGGATCTTCAAGGTATTCAGTATTTGACATCTAAGGGTATCCTTTCTAGCTGCACTCCTAAGGCAAATTAGAATTTGTGTAATTTTTTAGGCTTGAACTAAGAACATTTTTACTCGGTAAAAAATTATGGTGAGAAAATATTCTTTGTTCGATTTAGAAGAATTTCGAGATACCAAGCAGTCAAATGATGGAAATAATATTATAGGTAAATGTTAGAAGGTTAAACTTCCGGACAGGCCTACAACTTTTTCTTCCTCCTATTTCTTCCTGGTCACCGCTGTGCTGCATAGATTGTGGTTTGGTCTCAGCGAGCAATAATTTCACGGAAGGACCTTAAATCTTTGGTCGATACCGAGCAGTATTAACATAAACATGATCATTTGAAAGACAAATATTTTTCACGATGTCCATATTTTAGTAGCTTCAGTTCAGCTTTTAGACCTGATTAAATATTTAACAATTTCACTGTCAAACGAGCTCATCCACTGAAAAGAAACTTAAAAACCTATGCTTACCTCCTGTTCTCTGCCCTAATTACTTGAGTTTCATTTCTGTACAACCTAGATTATGTTGAATGCTGTTTTGAATACCTGCTTTTCTCTCTTGGTTTTTACCAGATGCGTTTGCTAGAGAAACATCTTCTGCTAGAAAAACATTCTCTGATTTTGTTCATTCATTCCATTGTTAAAACGACCGCATTGAAAAGCCTGTATTAAAACTAAAAGCAAAAGATGCAATCTTACGTAGGGGAGTTTAATACATTTCTTGTGCCTTTACAATGCTACAAGATACCGGTAGAACAACAGAAATCAAAAGTCGTTGAAACTTTGTGCAGCGGCAAAAGCAGGAATATTAGAATAATACATCACTTGGATATGAATGAATGAGTTTGAAAATAAATGAGTTTGAAATTGACCAAAAAATTTGCATGTAAAATAGAGAAAAACGTTACTTTGCTTGGTGCTCAGATCGATGAAAATTTAAAGTTTGATGCTCTTATCGATAATATCTGTGAAAAAGCAGCTAAACAGCTAAATTCTTTAAAAAGATTGGCAAAATTTATGGGCGACAGAGAAAAAAAGCTAATTATGATTCATTTATACTATGTCACTTCAATTATTGTCCATTGATATGGATGCTATGTGGAAAAGGCAGTCAGGATAAGCTAGATAAAATTAACGAGTGGGCATTAAGACTAGCTTATTCGGACTATTCATCTTCGTACAAAGTTTACTTGCTAACTCAGAAGAAATTACCATACATGTCCAATCAGTTAGAATTTTAGCGCTCGAAGTTGATAAAACACTTAACAACCTTAATTCTGTTTTCATGAAAGACTATTTTGTACCCAAAATAACATGTCATAACCTTCGACTCAAAAGCCCCTATTAAGTTTTCAAGGGCATAAAATCTGGAATTCACTCCCGGAATCAATAAAGACAGCAAAAATACTAGACAATTTAAGAATTTGATCAAAACTTGGCTCCTTGAAAACAAGTGCGCATGCTCGTTTTGCAGTAAATGAACTGTCTTATGCAATCCTTGAAATTGCTTCATGTTAGTCTTAATTAGTGTATATTCACTATTGTAAAAACTAACATTGAATAATCTACAGTACAATACAATACAATACAATACAATACAATACAATACAATACAATACAATACAATACAATACAATACAATACAATATATTATTCCAAATACAAACAACTACATAGTCTACACACATAGTGTTGTATAGAGTATTTAAATTGAAATATCAAGTTTAGAATATGATACATTAGATCAATTTTCTTTACAATCGGTTGCGCCATGAAAACAAAGGAAAAACCTAGATAAATATTTTGTTCTTAGTTGAAACGGTGAAGAGTTGATTTGATTAGATGTTGAGTTTTTATCGTTTCTGAAATTTAAACCCTCTTGGCAAGAAACATGCAAGAACGTACACAAAAGTAAGCAATAATAATCTTTTCGCTACTTACAACAACAATAAAATCTCCCTCCCTTATTCCTCTCACAAAACTCATGTCCTCATACAAACGCTGTCCTTCTTACCCACTTGATCAATTAGAGTTTGCGGTATCCAGGTAGCTCTCTCGTGTAGACGTCAAATCTCTGCATCTTGCTTAGATTTGATGAAACTTACTAACCCCTTTCCATGTACAAAACTGAAAAATTCCTTAGCCAATCTTGGATTTCTTACCCATATAGCTTTTTCGACAGTTTGTTCGTAACTGTGTAGAAAGAATTCTTATCCTACTACACGTTTGTTCTAAAATGCGCGCCGAGACCCAACAGTAGCGCTCGCGGGGTTGGCCTTGTCTTTTCTACATTATGTAAATGTTTCTCCAACGTTAACTTACAACGATTCCAATGATTTGTTTTGTTGTTGTAGCTGTATCGGGGCCTGTATGACTAAGTGCAATTACTGACTTACGCCGCAGAATTTAAATCTGATGTCCGTAATTTTCTGGTTGCCTGTATGCCATTATAAAGCATTTGATCTTTCTTTTCCATTGTAAAATCCCTTTACTTCTTCTGTGATATGAAATAGCTGATAGAAATAGAAGCAGTATCTTTTCGTTGCTTTTTTGTCTTTACGCACCTTGTGTAGATTGAATGTTCACTGGTTTTTTGTTTTTATAAGGACATCTAGAAGATTTTCTAACTATTTTAGAGATCTGTAACAGATCATAGACATTTAATACTCTAACGGAACTACATAGAGAGATACCGTTTATAAGAAGGACGCGTGAAGCCTTCAGAAGGGAATAGCCGGCGACAAATTCATTGTACATAAATCACGCGGTAGAATGAGTGATCCCTTGAAGATGAAGGATATTACATTAATATTTAAAAGTCTTCTGCCAATTCCAGTATCTGGTTGTTTTTTTCTTCTCGTTAAAGTAGTTAAAGCTGGTTGAGTTAAAGCTGGTTGATAAACAAGTAGGACAAGATATAAGTGAATAAGAAGTTAATGGTTTAAAAATTATGCAAAATATGTAGAAGGTTTTCGGGGTGTTTAGAAGCTTAAATTCGTAAGATTGTTTTAGAGTTGGCAGTTCAACATTGTTATGACATAGTGAAAGATGCGTTTTTTAGATTTACTGCCCAAGCATTGAGATGTGCATTGTACAAGAGGTGTAGAATATACGCTTCTGTATTGGACTTGAATTCCCTTCGAGGACTTTAGATCATAGATGCCTCTCTCAAGTCTCCAGCTGTTATGCTATCCAATATTTTTTTCGGTTGAGTACAAGAAAGACAGAAAGAACGACATTTTCAATATGTGTCGGTTTTTTAGATCTGCTACACAAAACGTTTATGAGCAGCAGGTTCACAGGTGATTTGAAGCCGCTCCCTCCATCTACCCGACCTGCTTTCTGCATGTACTAAGAAGCTACATTGAGAAAGTATTTCGGCTAAAATCGCAATTGCCGTTTCATGGCTAGATCCCTCTTTCGGCTGTAGGTTAATTCACCATAGTTGCGTGTTTGACAGGGTACAAACAAGGAGCCTCTACAACTTGAATGGAAGTCTACTGTAATCAACTGCATTTCTGTCGCGAATCAGTGTTATTGTGCCAATAGGGTCATGATGAGAGTTGTATATTGAACGAGCTGCAACCAACGAAAGTCTAATTTCTGGGATATTGCTAGGAATAGCTATCATCTTCTAAACGTTTTGAGTATTAGATATCACATTTCTAATTTTCTGCCCATGTGTCTTATTTGAGTGTCCCGTCCTTGCGGTTAGGCGATTTTGGCAGGTTGCTTTTTCTTCTTGTACTGTGCAACTCACTGTCTCTGCGATCAAGGCTAAAATTCGACAGGTGTTATGTTCCTGTTTTTTCCGTTTGAACAGTTGTGTAAGTCAGAAATTATGGCTTGTCACAATTGTCACGTTAATCGGCCACATTGGCCAAAGTCTGGATAATCGTCGCCTTATGTCTTAATTTTTTCGCAATCTAAAATCTTATGTTGATCATCTTAAACATTATAACCATCATCTATTTTTGTTCAACAGGTACAGATAAGATTTCACCAAGTCCGTTAGCCAAGTCCGATTTCAAGAGAATTCTGAACAATGATGGTTTCAAACCCAGTCGTGCTAAGTTTAACTCCTCCATGACGCGCTTCCGGTGCAAATGCCCGGACTGTGGACCAAATTTAGCGGAATGTTCCTCTGGAGTAGGATGTTTTGTGGGACAGACCTATGATATCCGAACGAGAAAAGTCCTCGACACAACCTATGGCTGCCTGCATGACGAAAAGGTCGGTAGAGTCTCGTTTTTCATGCTGCGTTGTTATTTTAGCTAAGACAAAAGTTGGCCAGTCTACAAAGTTTCATATGCTGTTGCAGTTTGGAATTTTATTTTTGCGCCATTGTGCATTCATGTCCACCAAGAATCTTATGGTGAGGGGGGAGGCCATTAATTAAATAGTTCCCTTCCTGCACATAATTATTCAATTTGTTATTACAGTAATTCCGGTTATAACGTACTTAAGGGACACACCAGTACGTTAGTACTTTATACGAAAGTACTCCGAAAGTACGTTATAACAGGATTGTATCAGTCTTGAAGAAGCACACATTATAATGTTAGAAATCAAGTCGTTGTGAAAAGTTAACGGGGTAGTTTTCTAAAGGTTTCCCCGTTTTAGTATTTATATCTCTTTTTCGAGTATATTAAGTCATATAAATGTTCAAAAGTTTTGGCCAGTCTTAGTTTCAAGATCAGTGGAATAGACTAAGTAGTCGATAAACCAAGTGCCTGGCTTGCTTTTTATTGTTTCTTGGGAGGTTAGTAGTTATTTGGGTTGGCTGTTTGAGTTCATAATATGATCCAAGTTATTTTTTGTTTTGAACCCATGCGTTGTTCCATCATCTTCACATCATAACAATTATGCACAGTTTCAGACAGATTTAGTTTCAGCTAAATACAAGCAAAGTAAACGCACAGATAAACATCAAAGTAAACATCAACGAAAGAAGCCTCTAATTAAGCGAAAAACTTGAGTTCCTAAAAACGAATTTTTTGCCGTTTACTAGTAGTTTATAAAATTGTTTCTTTTTGCCTTGTTAGATAGAGCAGATGACCTTTACATGCGGCTTTGATTATAAAAAAGACCTGTCACAAAAAGAGACACTGTTTCAACATGTTTCAGAGAAGGCAATGAATGGCGTCCTTACGAAGTGTTGCAAATCTGACTATTGCAACGCTATTGTTCCACCCATACCCAAAAAGAATATATCAAACAGTAAGTTTAAATTACAAATTCTTTGACAATTTTGTTGATTTTTATTGCAAACGTCATTCAACGCTATTCTATTGTTGTATGTTACGTGAAGAGAAAGCTTGAATTATTTGAGAACTTTTGAGGTCATTTATGCAACGTGGATTAAGCAATTTTATAGGGAATTGTTTAAAAAATAAAATTTCAGTCAACTAAGTCGTTACCCCTTCAAAAAGTACATGTGAAATTCCACCTATTCAACGTGTCCATGAAGCGGGCTAGGGACTCTGAACTCGCTTAGTACAAATAATAGTCACATCTTTACAAACTTTTTCCGAACAAAATTCATCAAAATAGGATTATTTTTCTTGTTGATCTGAATTTAACGCTTTAGCAGAAAAGATCGGTGTAGTTAAGCCTTCTTGAAGTTAGGGAATCAAATAAACTGGTGCTTAAGTTTCTAACTATCTGTATCTATTCACTAGAGATTTTGCACATGTAAAAGGTGGTCTGCTAGTGTTTAATCGTGAGAAAATTCTCAAGAATGGATTTAGGAGATGGTTTTTTTCCACCGCTCTGCACCATTGCTACTAAAACGTGGAGTATCGTCAAGGTAGATTTTTATTTTTAAGTTATGTTGACCACTTCTAACTTAATCATTCATTTTAGCTGTTGAAAGCCCTGTCACACCCTCAAAAGATCAAATCTACACCGAGAACATGGCAATAAGTATTGGTGCACCAGTTGCAGCCTTCGTCTTTTTGTTGGTAATTATTGTCGCCATTTTCAAGTATTTCCAGAGAAAGGAAACTAGCTTCTCAAAAGAAATTACTGTTGATAACGCTGGAACAACGTTAATGGCAATACCCCTTGGTGAGGATTCTCTGAGAAGTCTCATAGATGCCTCTTGCACGTCTGGAAGTGGTTCTGGTCTGCCTTTCCTTGTCCAGCGAACAGTCGCTCGTCAGATTATTTTAATTGATCTTGTTGGTAAAGGTCGCTACGGAGAAGTTTGGCGGGGACATTGGCAAGGAGAAAATGTAGCTGTTAAGATCTTCAACTCCCGAGATGAAGAGTCATGGACCAGAGAAACAGAGATCTACAACACAGTTATGCTTCGCCATGATAACATCCTTGGGTTTATTGCGTCGGATATTGCGACACGCAATTCAGAAACCTGCATGTGGCTTATCACTCATTATCATCCAAATGGCTCCCTGTATGACTATCTCACTGTCCACGCACTGGATATCCAGCAGATGCTTTTGATGGTCTATTCAGCTGCCTGTGGGCTGGCTCATCTTCACACAGAAATCTTTGGCATGCTAGGTAAGCCAGCCATCGCACACCGGGATGTGAAATCAAAGAACATCCTCGTCAAAAAGAATGGGCAGTGTGTCATCTCTGATTTAGGCCTTGCTGTGCTGCATTCAAAGGAAACCAACCAACTTGATATGCATGTTACTAGAAGAGTTGGCACCAAACGATATATGTCTCCAGAAATCCTGGAAGAAAGGATAAACACAAATTCCTTTGATTCCTTCAAGCAAGCTGATGTTTATGCTTTCGGTTTGGTTATATGGGAAATCGCAAGAAAATACGTTTGTGATGGTAAGGCCCCCTAGAAATCCTACAATTTGTAACTTGAAATAACTTTAAAGGCATTGTATGTTGTTTAAGCTGCTAGTGTGTTTCACTTTCTTCATATATTCTGTTTGCTACATTTCTTTTCGAAATTTGAGTTTGTTCCAATATTCATAACAGTCTGTTTTGTAATAAAAATTGGTGTTCTTTTTTTCTCTATTAACTGTGGTTGTTCTAGAACAGTTGTTGCTTTGATCCCCAGTAACATACTTTTGTTTTTTTTCAGGCGTTGTTGAAGAATACCAGCCACCATTTTATGACTGCCTACATCAAGACCCATCGTTTGAAGATGTCCGCTTTATTGTATCTCTACAGAAAAGGCGACCGGAGATTCCGACCCGATGGGCAAAAGACCCGGTGAGGATTTCATTTTCATCTTTATTGTAAAAGACAAATACATAAAATGCTCGGAAGGAAGTCATCAACAAGCAGCTGTTTACTTGATAATTCGAAAACATCTTGATGCTGGATTTAAGAACAAATGGCGTTAAGATGTTGATGTTTTTTGCGCGTCAAAATTAAACTTTGATGAACCTTTTAGCTGCAAATATATGCTTTTGTCTGACATGAAATGTATGCTATTTGGTGGTTGCGAAAATGAACTGTGCGATATTCACAAACACCTGCTTGAGATTTCGGCAGGTGAATCGATCAGCATTAGCAAACTCCTGCTCTAGCCTGATCCCCCCTTCGTATTTGCTATCAGTTCAAATGAAACTTAATTGAATATGTATGAAAATTTTATTATTGCTTTTCTTCTAGGTCATGCAAACCGTGACTAAGGTCATGCAAGAATGCTGGTATCACAATCCCTCTGCGCGACTTTCATCTTTGCGCGTTAAGAAGTGCCTCGGCCGCCTCTACGAAGAGGTCAACAGCCAGAATGTCAAAGAAACTGATATATTTCTTTCGGACAAAAAGAGTCTGTACGTGTCTTTAGAAAACGGAAAAGGGTTTACCTCCACCACGACTAGCGGGGTAGATAGTTAGATTGCATTATGATATTCGTTTTCTCTAGAGGAAATTTCCCAGTTTTAAGGGAGTTGCATCATTCTATTTCCGTTTATTATGTGATGCAAAAATAGAATGTTTTTCATATAACATAGATTATGCAGCTTTGATTTTGGATGCCTACCTTAAGTCCACTGTCTATGATTTTATGCCGGATTTTAAGGGGTTTGTATGCTATCTAGAGAATCGTCTCGTAATGAAATGCAGTGATCTCCTAATCCTCACGTAGCTAGTGTTTGAATAGTTCTCTTTTCAGATGAAAGTATTTGAATTTCCTTAGAGTTGTCTCGCCAGGTATCACCTTCATCTTTGTATTCAACTTGATAAATTTAGAACTTTCACAAAGAGATAGCTTCTTGTATCTTAAATAGACACTGGGTGACTGTATAAATGAAGCTTATATTAGCTGTCTTGAAAAACGTTTAATATTTCGCTAACTCCACGGACTTGAGGTAGACACTCGATATCCGCGGGTTTGTTTAAAAGGCCGTTAAATATTAAGTTGTCAGCAATTCTTACGGTGAGCAGCACTCGAAGGCACGGGAAAATGTTCCAATTGGTATGCAAACAGTGCTTTTCTACCGCTTAGCAGCAATTCCTGCCAAAAGTGGCCACTTTTAGAACTTGTCATGTTTCCGTAGCAAGATACTGACACTACATTCCCCCTTCAGCAAAGCCATTTTTAGAGTTTCCGATAGGAACAAACTAAGAACGTGTTTGAAACTCTGAGGAGTAGCTATTCAAATCTAGCTCTTTCCTTTTCCTGGCCTTACCACTTGGCAGACTGAATGTTCAAATCTTTTAGAGCCTTCAAAACTTTAGCGGTTAGGTCACATTTTAGAAATAATGGTTTCCTTGTAGTCAAGGGAGGAAAGGCAAGGCCTCTTATGTATTAATATTGACCAGGATGACCCTGTCGTGGTTGTACATGAAGTATTTGTACCATATGTTAATAAACTTAGCTTTCAATTGATGTCGGACGTTTTTCATATCTAGAATTGTTTGTAACAGTACTACTGCTTAGCTGATAAATATTTAAACACGCACTTCACATAAGATTTTTTCTTAACCTTAGGAATTTTTATTGTTTTGTTCCGCATAAGTACCCCTCAAATCTGTACATGAAGGGCTAAAAGTCGATACGTTTTTTAATCACTATATCACTTTGTTTATATGTGAAATAGAAATTCGCCTATGGATAGTATCCTCTTCTTGCACCTTGTTGTTTGACTTCCAGGTGCCTGTATAGAAGGATTTCCCTCCTGCTAGTAAGATCCATTGATTTTCCGCTTTTGTGCACTAGAGGCTCCTCTGTCCCGGCTACCCGCGACGGTTTTAACTAGGTTCGATTTATACTTGTAAATAGAATCACGGGGATTTCCCAACCTGGGACCAGGCTATACATAGTACCCCTCCTATGTTAGATATACCAACTATGTAAATAGGCCTCAGGTATTAAATGGTTGATTTCTATAAATTTTACTATGCATTAATGTACTCAAAAGCTTCGGTAATCTACTACAGCAAGAAAGCGTCACGATTGCGGTATTGAGCAAGTGACTTCCTTAGGCCCTGTTTTGCATTTTCAACATGATAGCATGTCGCATGTCTTCATGTGAAGATCAGTTTATCTAAACACCCAGTCTTGAATACTGTATATAAGAAATCCACGTTTTCGCGCCTTTTGGCTGGTACTATTACCGTTCACAATTAATATGATTACTCTGTATCATTCTGTGTATATCAGTATTGAAGTAATTCGAATCAACCGTTTCTCGGCGATAAAATGTTAAAATATCATTCAGTTGATCAAAGTGAAATTACAGTTATGTTACCTCTGATGCTATTATTACTATAATTGCTATTACTATAAGAACAGTTTTAAAGCAAGAAAAAGTTATTTACTCGTGTATTTCTTTTACTGGGATGCTAGCAATTTTTCATTCTCGTTATGTAAATTTTGCAAGTTTCTCCCCTTCGCACCGGCAAACTGTCCCAAGTGTAAATGTGCGACCTGTAAAGCTCATTGAAAGAGTGGTGTTGTTCAAGACTAACCTTTTGATTCTACAAACAGCACTTCATCTACTCTTGCTCCTTGGACTTTTAACAGGGACTGTAGGTATATTATTGAAATATTCTTTCACCAATTTACAGTAATTAATGTCTGATGTATTAGCCTGATGTATTGAAAATTGTTGTTGAAATGAGCTAGCATTTGACATGCGCAGCGAGAATATCAATTTCAGCGACAGGTATGAAACAATGCCTTTCAATGCAAATTGCAAGACGAGAACGATGCAGTGACAAATCATCTATTTGATGAAGGACAAAGAAAAGTTGGTTTCAAAATTGAAATCTCGATTCATGGCCCTAATGGAATCCTTTTGACGAGGGTGGTAGGCTGAGAAAGGCAGAAAATCTTAATTGGCAATGCAGGAAACTGACAGACCTGGATGTTAACAAGTCGTGAGTGCATTGATGTTTATAAAATATTTAACTTACTTTGCATATTTCATAGTTTTTGAAAATGTTCTGTAGGTTATTTGGTCAAAATTCTGAGTCTAAAACATCTTTTTGTGACGTCACTTTTTGAATTCTGTTGCTTTTAAAATGAAGCAAAGTTTGTAATTACGTCAAAATTTTAGTTGAGTCGCCTGCTTCTATTTCTAACTTTACAAATGTTTTTCCATTTCTTAACAAATATATTTGTCACTAGGACAGATAGAGTTTTTGCATTCAGTTAAGATACTGTTCCAGAGAGTTGTAGTTATAGATATGCATGCTTAAAAGACGCATATCATCATTTGCCTGGATTAAACTGTTTTATTGTTTATCATGAAGGCACAGAAGTTCTACTCCCAAGCAAGAGATTTGCGCGCTAGGGGAAAGCATTACATTTTGAGGTACAAGTTTTTTCAAGCACTTGCGCATGCGCTCCGTGCTGTCATTTGGAACGATTCAAACATGTCACGTTATCACTACAGCTGTGCTTTGTGTATGGAAGAATGGTCGTTTTTCCTATGTTAAAAAGCTTCGAAAGGTTTTTTGGAATTAATGCGGACTTTTTGTCTTGTTTTATTGAAGTAAAATTTACATTAGGGATTACTTGGCGACCTGAAATTGTTAAAAAGCAGAATACCGTCCTTTAAAAACATTAAGACTCATTATGCTGTAGAATAATAAAGGGAACTCTAAATGTTTTTATGGAAAGAAGTAAACTCCCGTTGAATAAAACATCCCGCATTTCTTAGGTTTCGGTTATCTCTTTTAATGGTGTTTGTGGCTTTATTGGTCAATTGGTGGAAGAGATTATATTTTATTTGACCAATAAATCAATTTGAGACTTTCAATCGATGAGTTTTACGATCATTCTATATGCATTTAGCGCCCAACATTCGATTTTGCATCTGCTGTAGTGCCGTTCTTTTCGAAGAATTTTCAACAAGCACTGGGATCTTGTAGTGATGATTTCTTGGCGTGTACTGATTTGTCCATGGATGAGAGACAGTTACCTTGAAATGCTCTCTATTCACATCAGTTTTTCGAAACTGGCCAGTTGGTAAGTCGATGAACCCTGGTTTTAACAGTGCCAATAGACTGTGGTCATAGCTTTTACTGATCCCTTTCATATATTACCAATTAAAAGTTTGATGGATGAAAATCTACCCACAAGGGTCAGCACAAAGAAGATAACAAATACAAGGAGGTAAATTGTGTTTCCTTACTGACTAAAACTCAGACCGTCCTCGTAACACTGTAGATTCCAAATTTATCCATCGTCACGATAATTAATCATGCGAGCTTCTTTATTCCGAATCAGGAGAATATATTTTCGAGACTATGTTTCCAATCGATATGCCTAGCTGCATTGACATTTTGATCATTGTTAACTGCTCTTGTCCAGGGGAAAAGAAGATATCATTTATTGGTGGAAAAGAATTTCTCTCCCTTCGATTAACCACAGTTTTTGTTAAAAATCCATTGGTTTGCTCATATCTTCCGTGCAGTGGTGTAGGGCTA